>NW_019173720.1:0-236729 GCF_001646965.1 Fonsecaea nubica
AACAACACAACACACACACACACACACACACACACACACACACACACACACACACACCACATTACAACAAAACCAGAGCTGCTATTGCC
This sequence comes from Fonsecaea nubica, assembly GCF_001646965.1. Lineage (NCBI taxonomy): Eukaryota > Fungi > Ascomycota > Eurotiomycetes > Chaetothyriales > Herpotrichiellaceae > Fonsecaea > Fonsecaea nubica. Next base: position 90 of record NW_019173720.1, read on the forward strand.
AGCACCCCCACCGTGGTATACACAGTGCGTGAGTTCTGTCGGCTCGCTCCATTCTCGGACGCGTTTGCAGTGGCGTTACCATTTCCACTCCCATTGTCGGTGTCGTTGCCGCCAGCCGTAGAGTTCGCTTCTAACGCCTGGACCCGCGACAGCCATAGCTCGACGGGGTCCAAGTCTGGCTCACAATGTGCATCCGCCTCGGGAAGCGTCCCGTTGAGGAAATAAGCTTGAACGTGTCTGGATACACACTCGGAAGGGCTGACGAAGACACCGTGACCGTAGCCGCTATGGGGCAGCACCGCACTTCCCGTGAACCCGACGCTGCCATTGTACGCGTTGACAAGCGGCGTCACCGGGTCGAACTCGCCGTTCACATACAGGATCGGGGATTTGGTCGTGGCGCGGAAATCTCCCCAGTATCGCTCCCTGGCGTGCATCCGCCACCGCGCAGAAGGCCAGATGTTGAAATAGGAAGCGTCGCTGAAGCCGGGGCTGACGGTGGCTTGGTATTTGACCTGAGGAAGGTATTCGTCGCTCGAGTTGGCAATGAATGTGGCGTCACTCGCGCGGATTCCAATCACGGCATACTTGGCCAGACCGTAAGGCGCGGGCGTAGTTATATTAGCGGGTGCACTGGCGGTCCCATTCATGACGCTGGCGAGCGTCTCTGCAAAAGTGGGCCAGGTAGAAGGGTAGTAGAGCGGCTCAATAAAAGTCCCCTTAACCCCCAAATAGGTAACATAGCCTTCGAGACTCGAAGTCGCATTCTCGGCGAGAGGTGTCAGAACCGCGTTGATGGCATCAAGGAGATCTTGTGTTGTGTTCGGCCGAAGAAGTGAGTACAGAGCGCAATTGTCGGCGGTGTCGAAGCATGTCTGGAGGAAGCCAGCGAAAGCCTTATCGATATCGTGGGCGAATTCTCCATAGTGGCCGGCTTGGTAGTCGTGGGGATTCAAATTGCCATCTAGAACCATGCGCTCAACGCGGTCGGGAAACATGGCAGCAACGTATGATCCTAGCGCCGTACCGTACGACCAACCATAGTAGCGAAGAAGGCCGTCTTCGTCGAGGGCGTCAACGATTTCGATCATGTCTCGGGCTGTAAATGCTGTCCCGATGAGTGTTCCTGTTTCGTTCGATTGTTCAGCGCAGTAGTCTGCAATTTGACCAGCGTAGTCCCATCCGACGTTAAGAAAGACTTCCGTCACATTGGTGCTGATTAGCGTGCCAACGTCGCGCTTCTGAGCCGGAGCCAGGGCCGCGGCCAAGGCATCAAGATCGCAGGTGAACGGAAGAGTATAGCCGGTTCCACGAGGGTCCCAAGATACGAGATTCCACTGCGGCCCAATGACACTCTGCGCAATTTCAGCGACCGTAGGTAAATTCTCCGCGCCCGTGCCACCGGGGCCACCGAAATTGATCAGGACGGATCCCAAAACCGGTTCTTGGGTGGCATTGACTCTGAATAACCGGAGGTCAAGCGGACCCGAGTCAGGATCCGTGTAGTCCAGGGGTACCGAAAGTGTAGCGCAGTCAAAGACTGAGCCTCCACCGCCCAGCAGTGCAGATATGTTCGCGTTCAGCTCCGGGCAGGGCTGAAATTGAATGCCGGTTTGCCCACCACCTTGCGCCAGAACGCCGACCGCGGCGGAAACGCCCAGTACCGTCAATGCAAGTCTAGATGACATTTTCTAGGGATCTTGTTGGAAAAGGCAAGAAGAGGAATGTATTGGTGATGCATGGGGTCGGAGCCCTCGAGACGAGGCTCTATATAGCTTTTAATCAGCTACGGGAAGCGGGAAAAGTGAGCATGACATCGTCCACGGCTGAGGCTTAGGTAGTCTCCGCCGTCGATCAACCTGGCAGCCTGGGTGGAGGTCGCCAAGTCGACATGAATGTTACCCAGGGCGGATTGTTGATGTTGGCAGTCTGATCGGGGCCCATATGCGTCGAGCCTGAGCCTTGGCCAACCTGTAGCGTGCCCTCCGACTGGCTCGTCGAATGTAAGAATGGGCCATCCCAAGTCTCAGTGCTTCGACACTGAGCAGCTCCGCCACAACCTCGCCTTGTAGACTGGAGAGCGTGAGAGCTTTCCGCTGGGGTTCTGGCGATCATTATTCAGCCTTGGCCCTTGGCCTTGGCATTTGTGACTATGGGCCAATCAGAACCCATGTAGCCGGCGATCCATTGGCGTGACCGCCAAGCCACTATTCCGCTTCTGGTGCTATGTGCCGCTGGCCAACGTCTCGTCTCCGGAACATTGACTGGAAGATTGAAACCTGGAGGAGACGAGCAGCAATCGCCTAGTTCTGAGAAGCTCAGTGGTGAAGAGGCTACTGACTCTACTTACCGGGGCAATATGGGAGACTCGTTCTAGAAGCGAAATTGGAGGAGAGCGAGAGATCTGCGATGGTTTGTTGCGTGCATGGCAGATTTACTCCGTATCCGTACAGCATCATCCGTCCGCGGTCGTGAAGCACAATGGGACCAGCAACGGGGACAGGAGGAAAGTTCTTCGCGGCCAATCTATGTTTTTCCCACCATGGCTGTTTACGGGCATTGAAGGGGGATGGTGGGAGTCCTAGAAGAAATCAAATATGAAGGAAATAAAACTGTCCAGTCTTGGTCTATTGTACTACACGGGAGAAACTCAGATTGTCATCATTACGACAGACGAGAAGCTATTCGCCCGTTATCCCTTCTAACAGAGGGTTCTGTCCAAACCGGAGGACCATCTGCTGCTGTGTTTCTGACCACCAGAGGTATTCCAACACCTGGTACGATGACCACCAGGTCACCGACTCTACATCTGTCGTGGACGGCTAGGCCAGAATACCCAGTCAAAGTTCGAAATGGTTGAGCGGCGTTTGGAGACAAGAGTAGATTCACCACTTTCGTAGCGTACTGCGCCAAACAGATCTTCCCACTCTCGATTTTTGGCAATGTCAATTCCCGTACAACTTCCTTCTGCGTATTCAATAGCTGCGACCACGCTGTTACAAGCTCTCTCTTGACCAACAAGTCTGCTGAGAAGAAGATCATGTCCGAAATTGAACTTTCGCAGTGCGACGAAAGCCAAGTCACTTTCAGCAGTGCCGCGTCCAAGCCATGAAATAACGTACGCTGCACGCTTGTATATCGTCGCTATTTCCTGAAGCTGCCATGACTTCTCTTCGTGGTCCTGCTGATTGATGCAGATTGCGTCAGCCCAAATGACGCGAATATTCGTATTTGCTCGAATGCTTCGAAGTCCTTCTGCCAAGTTTTCAGGACGTCCGTGCGACTTGGCCATTGACCTCGATGTCGCTCAAGCGTGTCGGATCTCTCCAGACATAAGAAAGGGCGAAAAACTTAGAAGGTTTTTGCTGTAAAATGCGCGGCACATTCCGTTGCGCAACACGGAGCAATTTGTAGAGGGCGTACAATGTATAAAAACCACTGATGTGCGGTGACGCGGCCACTAGAAGTTCTCTAGCATCGAGATCGAACTTTGTATCATAAAACATCAGGGAAGTTGTGATCAATTGACATCGCAGTGGGCCGTTGGGTGAATCTCGACTCTCCAATCCCTGGTCATCATTCTGCAGGAGTATGAGCCGTATCTCGCGTCGTGAACGACTTAAGAGGTTGGTAAAAATTACCCGACATCACGCATCGGTGGTTCTTTGAGGGATGCCGTGAGCCGGACTGACTGCATTATAGCCGCGTAAGGCCAGGCATATGTCAGGAAAGGATAGAGTTGGTCAAGCACTCAGAAAACCGAACACCATAAGGCTGTCACTCTAAGTGAAGTCGTAAACGAATGTAACTTGGCCCGCCTTGGCAACAGTCACAAAACAATGGAATCCAAAGACAGCTTTCTTGTTTCCAGATGATTGTGCATGGCAATGCGAGTATGATGCGGCTTACCGCCTACGCTCTGTCAAGTCTGTAGTCATGCTCATACGATAAAGAGGTGTCATTCCAACTTCGAGCCCCTGGCAGTAGCCGCTGTAGATTGCTGATCGCCCTTGGGAACCTCGCTAGAGGTAATATAGATCATACATAGAGTGGCGCGCACCGCCCTCGACCTTGCCCGAAACGGCAGGACCGCCGAGTCCTGGCAACAACTTTACTCCGTAGAAGAGGAATAGTATTTTACGGCCACCACATCACCTGTAGGAACATCACACCTCGTGCGAATAATCAATTGAATCCGTGTTCCACCGTCTCCGAGATGGCCACCTTGCCCGTATACACTTTTCCAAACGAGCCAGATTTTATTCGTTGACAATTTGTTAACGCTTATCTAAATAGATTTCGAGGTGTCGAAAAAATAGGGTGTCCCTCGTAGGACGAGCATCAGAGTATTCCCTGCAGAGTATCCTAAACACAGCAGCTGAAACCGAAAATGTTGCGCTTTTACGTCCGACCCGGGGGATCTTTATGGTGCATCCGCTCTGAAGTAACTCGAATCGTGGGGCGTGTCTGACGCCCTCGTCCCGAGTCCTGCACGCTTTGGCATTGCCTGGAGAGGTCTGAAGGTTTTCTCCCCTGAAGATGCGTGCGTTCCTTTCGGTGTGTGGGTAATTAAATTCCCGCCGAAGTAGGTTGTCCGTTGCATCTAGACGCGACATGATAGTCTATGGAGGTGCCAAGGGTGCTCTGTTAGTAGCCATAGCGGCTCCGGAAGCAGAGCGACCATCTCGTCCAGTTGCAGAACCGGATCTCACGGACGCTGCGCTTGGTTTTCGGCGCTTGACCGGGGTCACTTCGTCCAGAGCCAGCTCGTCTTCAGAGGAGTCTGATCCAGTGACAAGGCCCGTTGACTGGGATTTGCGGCTGGTCGTCAAGCGTGTCTTGGTTCTGGGCGCAGGAATCTGGCGAGCCACCTGATTCGCATGGGCAATGAGGCTGTCCCGCTCTGTCTTTGCTAGGTCTCGACTGCGGCGGTACGCAGTAGCTCCTTTGACAAATGTCTCCCTGTCGTGCGTCATTCCATAGGATCCAGTTAGAGTCATGTGATACTCGGGATTCCCTCCAAGAGTTAGAGGCTTTGTGAGATGGTGCACGTAGGTCTGGAGGACACCAACGCCTGCCTGGTATATTGCGCTGAAGCTTCGTGCTTTGTTGTCATATCCCGGCTCCTTAGCTTTGTAATTTTGGAGTTCGTGCATGGCTCGCGCTCCAACAGCTCCATCAATCAGCGCCTGTCGCTTTGCCACGTCCGATCGTCCTTGAGCGCTTTTGCCCTCAACGAAGAAATTCGGAGCGGCCGGACGAGTTATGTCGACCTTCGATGGAACGATGTAAGTCCCCAAGTCAGCGCGCACCCGCGGATGGATGGTCGATAGTGCCACTCCATGATAGACATCGGGCTTTGGGTCACTGAGATCTTTGTCGAACGCTTGCAGGTTGCTCAGTGACAGGTCCATCTCGAAACGGTGGGCTGCTTCGCTTCCGGCGATCAAAGGGAATAGATTATGAATCCCAGTAGTCTCGCCTTTTACTCTGGCATTTGCCCGCTTGAAAGCTCTGAAGTCTTCCTCTGTAAATCGCGATGGTGAGAGAGACGGTCGAGGGACCCGTTGTGCGGCCCGAATATCGCTCAAATTTGCCGGCTCAGGCGCAAACCGTCCATCTGGATGTTCGTGATCATCGGGATAGATACAAGTATCAATCAATTTTTGCTCAAAATTGCCGCTATAAGGTGTGATCTTAGGAGAGGTAATCTTGGCCAAGTCACTCGGCTTCGACGAGGCTGAGGAGCGTTTCCGGCTCTGGGAGCTAACATGATCGCTCATTATGTCGTGGATCGAAAGGGGCAAGTTGGCAAGCTGTCACAAACTCTAGTCAGTCTCCGAGGCAGGCTCATGTCGGCAGAGGAGAAGACAAACCCCTCGAAGGTGTGAAAGATCAGGTCCCCCACATCGAGCAAATCTCTTGAGCCGTAGGCCAGCACGTCCTGTGGGATTTTCGACCTTGAACGTGAGTGTGCAAGGTGACTGATTCTTCTCTTCAATGCTCCTGCGGTCAAACTCCCAGAGAGCGCCGCGGGTCAAATGAACTTTGGACAATGTGTTCCAGTAGCTGGGAGGACGACGGCAACGGAAACCACGGCTTTCCGAGAGAGATTTTTGTTTCTTTGCTACCGGCCCTGCCTCGAAATCTGCGGACCCTTGTGAGGACCGCTGTCGCTTTTTCGACTCGGGTTCTTCGAGGGCGAACATGAGTGAAGAGAGGACGAAGAGTCGAGGAGAAAGGTGTGAGGAGGTGGCCTCAAAGAAGGACACAAACAGCGGTGACAGGCCAGGCAAGGTTGCATGTTGAGAGAAGGTGTGGGAGGAGGTGCATGCCGCACTTCACATCCAGTCGCCGTATTACTCGTAGTCGTATATCTGCGTTGATGGGAGGTTGGCACACGATTTCAAGCCTCTGGCGCTAAGGAAATGGTTAATCGTATCAGAGATTAACGCGTTTGCGGGCTGTGCGTGCCACCCTTAGCGTGTCTGGTTCAGGCTTGCGGGGTTGGTTCTAGGCAACCATGTGCCATCTGCCTTGCGAAGTTGCTACCTAACCATGTACAGTTAAGGCGCCCCAGGGGAAGTGGAGCGAGTCGCCCAAGGTCAAACTGCCACAAGTACCTCGAACACACACCCTCAGTCGAAGTCGACGATGGACGATTGTAACGACCTCACAACACAGTATGGACAGCTTTATGCAGCATGTCCATAACATGGCCTTTGGCGGAAGATACCACTTGGTACGAAAGATAGGATCTGGTTCCTTTGGCTATGTCTACCTTGGTATGGCGACAATTCTTTGACAAACCCATGTCTTCAAAATGCAATCTCATTCCGTTCAAACAGGGCGTGACGCTGAAACCGGCAACGAAGTCGCCATGAAACTCGAACATCACAGTGTTGCGCCATCTTTTCTCTGCGAGGAAGTGCGCATCTATCGATCCCTTGCTGGGAAGGCTGGCTTTCCTGAGGTATACTGGCATGGAGATCGGGACGACTTTGCCATTTTGGTCTTTGAGCTACTCGGGCCCAACCTGGAAGACTTGTTCCGATACTGTGGCAACCAGTTCTCGCTGAAGACGACGCTGATGCTCGCTGACCAACTGCTCCATCGCTTCGAGAGTCTCCATTCAAACAACTACCTTCACCGGGATATCAAGCCTGAAAACTTCCTCCTTGGTCTGGGTGAGCGAGGGAATACCGTCTACATGACCGATTTAGGTCTTGCGATTTACCGCCACCCTGATCGATGGGGCTCGAACAGTCCACCTCGTCCTCGTGATGTGAAAGCGCGTCCTCCTCAGCTACTAGGCACATGCAGATACGCGAGTATCAGGGGTCACTTAGGCATCCGTAAGGCGACATCTTGACTAATTTTTAAAAACTGCCAGAAGACCAGCTGACCCTTTTCGCCAGCACAATCCCGGCGCGATGACCTGGAAGCACTTGGCTATATGCTTGTGTACTTCGTCCGTGGAAGCCTTCCCTGGCAAGGTCTCAAAGCAAAGCCGGAAGACAAGTACTTGCTGGTTCTGGAGAAAAAGCAGGCGACCAGTACGAGCGAACTCTGCGCAGACCTGCCAACCGAGTTCGTGGACTACTTCGACTATGTGCACAGTTTGCGCGATGAGGATCGACCGGACTATCAGCACCTCCGGAGGATGTTCAGCAATCTCTTCCTCCAGCAAGGGTTTGAGTACGACAACGTCTTTGATTGGACGATCCGAGAATTCCTGAGACTGGAGCCTGACGCCCAAGAACTGCTTGCATCGAAAGATGTGGACGAGCGACCGGGCGAGGGCGCTAGGGATGCGGCAAAGAATGTGACCAAGGCAGGGCGTCGAAAGAGGGGGTAACATCCTCAGCATGGATAGGGGGATGGCCCTAGACACGGCTCCCTTTTGCATTTGACAGCTCCTGGCCGGATCATGGGGTTCGTCTTGGAGTATCGCCCAAGCAATCACACTAGCACACTAGAGAATCCGAATGATCGAGACCCCCACAAAAGTGACCAGGAGCAAAAGAGCCGCCTGCAACCTGGTCGGATTCACAATAGCGACCAGGGGTAACCATCTGACTCAGACGGTCGGGGATGAGGCTTGAAGTATGTCCGCATGCCCTAACGGCATTGCTGCCTGCGAAATGGTTGGCTCTCGATCAGCCATTTCTTACCGCCAGAGGCTCGAAAATGGTGTGTCTCAACACTCCACTCTATCCAACACGTTCTCGTTGGCTGGATACAAGATACTGCACTGCATACCGCCTCTTCCTCCACAACGAGTGAGATGTTTGTCGACCAGGGTGCCGAGTCAAGGATCAACCAAGGGATATACTGACCGTTCTTGGATAGGTCTCAATTTCGGAGCAGTGGAATGTCTGCGCTAGGTCGTCTGTATGGGTGAAGCAGCCTCATCTCGACCGGCGATCACGAGGATTGTCATTTCCTGCAATCTCCTATTGCCTATCACTTCAAAGGGGCGGTAGGTTAGAGACCGTCGGCGGGGTCATTCATGGCCAAAGGACCGGGCTAACCATCATTCCTCCCTCGACTTTACCAAAGGCTTCGAGTAAACGTGGTGACGCTGGCGAGGCACACCACTCGGTATCTTCGAAGGCACATGACACGAAGAAAGAAGAACGAACCGAAACACGATCAGCTATACCTCAGTGCAGCTCAATACAAACATTGCAATGAAACTTTTATTGGAACGAGAGAAGATGCCTCTTCTCTCTGTCTCTCTCTCTCTCTCTCACATAGACACAAACACATGTTGGTATTATACAAAGCTTGGAGGTGGGTATCTTTCTTTTGTCAACCAGGACAATTATCCGCCTCTCCATTAAACCCCCTTTGGCTCCCGATGCAGTCGCCTCTATCGATAATTCGTAGTGGCTACTGCTCCATGTCAAGCCAAAGCGGGTTGCTCCAGAAACGCCTCGTTTCTATGCAATGGTAAAAATGAAACGCCCGACCTGTAGGACCGATACAAATTGTACAGGCACGCTGAAGACGTGGTGACCAAGTAGCCCTTTTTTCAAGGACTAGCAGCGGTGCAGGGGTCATGAAGTGGTCCCAAAGAGCCGTAGGAAAATCTCGTAGGTGGACATCATGACGGCAGCGGCAGGGACAGCTCGAAGCAAATGCGGCGTCATGCCTCCGTACAAACCAGCCAGCCCTTCTTCTTTAGCCACGAGGCGGAAGCACTGTATCAGGCCGGTATATTTGATCGTAACTTTGCCCGTCTCCGTTGTAATGGTTGGTGCTTGCCGTAACCTGGTTCTGACAACTTCATGCGGATATGTAATGACGGCCGCAAAAAGCTTCGCACCGGCGGCGGCGCAAAACTTCCCGCCAAACTCCTCCGCGTCATCGAGCATTGTTCGCTGATACCCAGCGTGTGACAGGCGCTTCGCTTCCCTCCTGGCAAGAGACAGCTTCATCCGCTCGTACAATACCCATTGAAGGGTTGACTCGGTAACTCCCAAGTACGAGGCCGACAGGCCACGATACAGGCCTCGGATTCCCTCGTGCCGTACAGTTTGCTTGATACAGTCCCAGCTGTTCTTATACTGTCGTCCCTTGAGAGGATCATGGCTCGCAGTGTTTTTGTCAAGCTGCAGTCGTGTCTTGACCACCCAGATCGGATTTGTAGCAGTTCCGGTTGCTATTCCCGCCGTGGCTGCTGCAAGAAGGTGGACGGTCCAGACATTCTCTCGCCCTTCGGGATTGAGGTAGTTGTTTAGAATTCTCTTGCCATTCCCGTAAACGTAGAAATTGATACTCCTGGCGGGTACAACGCCGATCAGATTTGCGCCCAGACCTCGAAATAGCGCGCGAAACCCCTCATGTTGGTATATCGATCGCAATATCTGGACAGTCTCGGCGATGTGGAAGAATGCTGCTCTGGGGACGGAGGTAAAGGTGAGTTTATGTGGCAGAGGATGTTGAGCGTGTAGGGTTCTGAGTTGCGCTTGGTAGAAATCGGACTGTAATCGGGTCTTCAAGACGTCAAGAGGAGAAGTGAGGGTGGCCGCGGCCATGCCGCCGATACTAAAACATCATGAGTTTGAACACGGTCATACAACGGAGTCTAGTTTTGGGCGCATACCCTCCCGCGACGAAATGGGCCCATGGTTTCGCCTTGGGCCCATCCTTTGTCACCGCAGTCGCCTGGTCATTCTGTCCCCCGGGTACAACTTGTCCGGTCTCCTTCGTCTCTAGGATCAGAGGACCTTCTCCTCTTGTGCTGGTACCCTGGAAAGGTTGGGGAGTCGCCGCAGGAAAGGTCATGAACGGTTTGCGGGGTTAGCTTGGAAGGAGATGGAGAAAACGAAGCCTGCACGAGTGCTGGATAAAAGGCTACAGGGAAGAAGAACTGTACAGTCAAAGAGGGAAGAGAACGATATTGCTGGTAGTACAATGTAAGGCGACAACGACTCTGCTTGAATTTCCAGTGTCAATCATTCGTTTGCCGAAAAGGTGAATGGAAATTTTGATCGGCAACGGATAAACTCTGCATCCGCGACGCCAAGATATGGAGTATAGTCACGTGGATAAATTCAAATGACTGATTTCTGGGTCATCTTAGTCATGACGCAAACATGTGATTGACCTCGAAGTTGGACAGAGGATATCATGTCTCTACCGTCTCAGGAGTACTTACCTCGTACCGAGTATACATAGCGAGGCTGTAACCTTGTAGCAGTCTCGGTTCATCCGCAAGGAGGAAGGTGGAAGTTGGGGTCTGTCCTTGTAACTTACTGTCACGAACTCCCGAGGTTATATCTATTGAGGATGAGCCCCTTTTACCGGCAAATACTCGTAAACCTTCAGCCAGTCACCATTCATCCCGCTTCCACCGGATCTTTGTTCAATAATCTCACTCTGGCCCTTCCCTTACTTTCCCGCCGGAACTTTTCTGCTCATCGTTCCCAAGGCTGTTGCTCCTCAGGCTCGATCCATTCTCGTTCCCGTCATGGAAGTGTACAGGCTCATGACGCTGACGATTGACTTGCAACGAGAAGACGTCAAATCTCTGATATCCGCCAACCACATCATGGTACTGCTTGCCTTCTATACATTCATTCAGGTCGAGATCCGCAAATAGAATTGCTTCCCTATTCGTGACCATGTTTTGAGCATCCAGGCGTTGGTCCTGGGTGAGGTCCATGGCGAAACCTCCCTGGACTATCTTGCCTGTTGGATCGAGAAATTGACTTGCCCCTTGTGGATAGCTTGCTAGTTTCTTGTGCATGTCCTCTGGTGTCTCTGTCATCGCGGCAATGTCAGCCATGGCAGCATCATCAAGATAGCCTGCACTCATGATCCCGAAGCATTTGGCCTCAAAGCAGTGAGCGGCTGCTCGTGTATGATTTGCCGCAATGTTGTCATAATTGCGACCCGTTGTGCTTACAGTATTGTCTTGATTGCCGGCATTCTCGACCATCACTCGGGTAGGCCAGATGGCAGGCCAGGTGGAAATGTGGATTTGCTCTCCCTGTGCCATGAGGGTATATCTAGCCAGTGGGTTGGTGTTCTCACCACAGATCAGGGCTCCAATCTGGCCGTATCGGGTCTGTGCCACGCGTAGACCATAGCCATCGCCAGGAGCCCAGGTCAACTTCTCAAAGAATGTAGGCATCAATTTGCGATGGTGCACCAGAATCTCGCCATCCTCGCCAATGATGATATTGGTGTTGAAAAGAGTGCCCGCGCTGTACCGCACCTTCTCAGATACTCCCAGACTGATGACTACATGATTGTCGCGGGCTGCTTGACGGATGGCAGAGATCTCTTCACCGTCAACATAGACCGACTCCTGCACCATCCGTCGGAAGAAATGATGGGTGTGCGTCGGCGGGAGGAGTGATGACCATAGTGGAAACGCAGGGATTGATGCTTCGGGAAACACGACGAGATTCGCGGCTTGTCTGGCAGCTATGTTAATGCATTGAATGGTCTTGTGAGTCGTGCGAGCAGCAGAGAGAATGTGGGGTGAGATGTGGCATGTTGCTGCTCTCAGGCTGGGTAAAGCCATGATAGAGACGAAGCTTTTGATACGGGAGTCAGCCGAGATGGAATTGGCCAGAGTCCAGACACTTTTGACTCCATCGTCTTTCGATTGCCCCGCGGTGCCCGTGTGGGTGGGTGTTTGTGTGGATGAGTGTAAGTGTGTGGCCTGATGGATCCCCGGGGGGGCCAAGCAACGAGGACCAGTTTAACCCAGGGATTTACAGGTATTAGTCGGAATAATCCTGCTCGTCGTTTTGCAGTCCCAAGTGCTTTTGTTGCTTTTCCGAATCTGGTTTCCACTGCCTCGGTTCTCGGATTAGGCGAGGGATTCCCGTCCATCAAAGACCCTAAGACCAGCTACACTTTTGTCCATTATCCGATTATTTGTTTGTTGATCACTAAATCCCAATCCCAATCCCATCCATCCCATCGTCGTCCAGACTCATTTAATTCCTCCTTTCGCTGCTTCGATCGAGGAACCCTCTGACCCTCCCCATCCCCATCCCCAGCTTCTTCTCTGTCCCGAAATTTCTCCAGAATGTCGGTTCCGTACCTCATCAATAGTGCCGGTGGCCATATTCCTGCCTCGGAAAGAATCCCAGTTATTGCCAGACCTTTCGTGAGCGAACGAGCGAAGAAGACATTGGATCTGGTGAGTAATAACTACATGTATAAGTGTCATTGCAAAGCGCTCTTCTACATTTGTCCTGTTACCACTGTCTATCCCAAGTACCGCCGGGGTTAGCCCGGAAGCAATACAGCAACTTCCACGGAACTACTTGGGAGCCAAAAACACCGAAGAAGAGTTGAGTGTCAATACTGATTAACGCCGATTTCCCTATCTAGGTCGAGAGATTTGTCGAAGAAGAATGCATCCCCGCCGATGCGGTCTTTGCCCAGCAGATCAACCAAAATGGTGGCGACATTGTCTCCCGCTTCGACGCCCACCCTCAGGTCATTGAAGACCTCAAAGTCAAAGCCCGCAAGCTGGGTCTGTGGAACATGTTCCTGCCCAAGAACCATTTCAAGGAAGGTGCTGGCTTCTCCAACCTCGAGTATGGCTTGATGGCCGAGTACCTGGGCAAGTCTGCCGTCGCCAGCGAAGCCACCAACTGTGCGGCCCCGGACACGGGCAACATGGAAGTCTTCGCCAAGTACGGAACCGAGGAGCAGAAGAAGCAGTGGCTCGGACCTCTGCTTAACGGCGAGATTCGGTCGGCGTTCTTGATGACGGAGCCGCAAGTGGCCAGCAGTGACGCGACCAACATCGAACTGAACATGAGGAGAGATGGCGACTACTACGTGCTTAACGGCCAGGTTTGTTCTCTCCAACCATCCTCGTTGATTTTCTTCATGCTCATATCTGACGCTGACGATAAACAGAAATGGTGGTCCAGCGGTGCGGGCGATCGCCGGTGCAAGATCTACATTGTCATGGGCAAATCCAATCCCAACGAGCCGAGCCCTTATAAGCAACAGTCGGTTATTCTCGTCCCTGCTGACACCCCCGGCCTCACCATTGAGCGAATGTTGTCCGTCATTGGTTTTGACGACGCCCCCCACGGCCACGGCCACATCACCTTCAACAACGTGCGCGTGCACAAGAGCAACATGATCCTGGGTGAGGGACGAGGCTTCGAGGTCGTCCAAGGCCGTCTCGGCCCCGGCAGAATCCACCACGCCATGAGATCAGTTGGTGCTGTAAGTTTGGAATTACTCCTTTTCTCCCTCTTTTCCACCTCCCAAGTAAATCTTTGGGAGGACATTTTGTTTTGGGAGATAATTTCTAATCAAGTTTATTTTCTTACCCTTGTAGGCTGAACGAGCGCTGGAATACTTCCTCGCCCGCATGAACGACCCGGCCAAGAAGCCATTCGGCAAACTCCTGGCCGAGCACGGAATCATGCTGGAGCGTGTGGCCAAGTCGCGCATCGAGATCGACTCTGCCCGTCTCGCCGTGCTCAACGCGGCCATCAAGATCGACCAGTCCAACGCAAAGGACGCTCTCAAGGAGATCGCCGAGGTCAAGGTGCAGGTGCCCAACATGCTGCTCGACGTCCTCGACCGCGCCATCCAGGCCTACGGCGGCGCCGGTGTGTCCCAGGACACGCCCCTGGCGGCCATGTGGTCGAGCGGCCGGACCATGAGGATCGTCGATGGCCCCGATGAGGTGCACATGCTGCAGCTGGGCCGCAATGAGAACAAGCGCGGCCCCGCTCTGTTGAAGCGCATTGCCGCCCAGAAGGAGAAGACTAGGGAGTTGCTCCGCCAATATGGCCTAGAGGCCAAGGACCCATTGGCCCTGAGACGGGTCAGTGGAGGAGGGTCGAAGTTGTAGAGGGAGTGTGAGAGATCTTAAAAGAAAAGAGAGGGGGGGAAAGGAGGGATTGATCGTGTGGACGCATAGTCAGCTTGTGTATCCATGTACGAGAGAGAGAGAGAGAGAGAGAGAGAGAGAGAGAGAGAGAAGAGAGGCCACGTTTGGGCGTGGCTGGAACTATGGAACTGGCTGACTCACTAAATCACTGGCTGGTCGCCTTCTTTTTCCCTCTGGTGCTTGTGATTGTTGATTGTTTAATTGACTGAGTAGATTGTGTCAAGGAAAATGAGTGTCCGACTTGCCTTTCTACCTGTGTCTACCTGTAAATGTCTTGACTCGTTCCTCAGGGGCCTCCTTTGCAAGCGCCCTTCTCTGCCGAGTATGCTTCTCCTTATTCTTCTTCCAGTGACTCAGGCATATCGATACCTATGTCCATCCAGGTGATTCTCGGCAAGCTTATACCCTGTGCACCCTTCGAGTTTCCTCCGCCCCAAGAGACCACATGCATATTTCAATCCAGTCTGAAGGAACCTAACTCATCAAACTCAAGACGCCGGGGTTCACATGCGTCTTTCTGAACGGCGCTCGAAAAGAGACTGGTTGATCAACATAGACCGATGACCAACTCCGCGCCGTACCAGAGAATTTCTGGGTCTAGAACGACTGCGCTCACATCTGCCTATTGACGTGGAACTTAGAACACGCTTACCTTCCCATCACGAGTTTCTCCAGCGTCCGATTCCAAATTTGCCAGGGCAGCACATGGAGCAGTTGTGGCTCGTGAATTCTCTGGTCCACCACTTGAAGATCAAGACTGTGAAGGCGATCTCGACAGTCCACAGGTCACAGAATTCTCTAGTGAACGAACATGGCAGCACCCCTAGGGCACTTTTCGGCCTGGCCGATCCATGTTTCTCACCTTGGGATCGACTACCACATGTATGTTCGGGCGTTGAGCCAACATTCCGCAAACCCAGGGATGCTTGTAAATTGTCGGAATTATTTTCCTCTGGCGTCTGCCCAACACCGCAGATCACTCACACCATTGGAGCAGCGTTCAGATTCATTTCGAAGGGGCTGGCCATGCTGAAATATACATCCAACTTAGAATTTCAGCCCAGATATAGCTGACTGCTGTGTCCGTGGTTCAGGTGGCTCAGTTAACCAAACAGTTGGAAAACTGACCAAGCGCGCCACGAACCTGGGTTTCATGACGACTGGTTGAAAATCGAGAAGAATACCTACCTCTAAGGATCCAAGGGTTTGGATTCCGAGTGGCAACCGCAGTGGGGGTTGTGGTCCATGTACTCAGCATCGCGGAATTTCGGTGGTTGAGGACACTCGCCACCAAACATGCCACGATTGGGCGAGATACACGCACGGTGTCACAAAACGTTCGTCATGCAAGCTGCGACGTTTCCTCAAGCTCAGGAGGCGGCTGTGGAAACCATGTAGATCGCTGGATCGTCCGATTGATTTGGACCCCGGCAGCACCGAAAGTGTAGGGCGAAGATATTGGGATTAGCTCGTGCTCCTTTGAGACGTAGCCATAGACCAATGGTTAGGACTTGGGGTCATTCCTTACCCTGATCTCAGTCTGGCGAACAATGGTCATGGTGTTGGCAAACGGCGTTAGGTATCCTTTGCTCGTGGTTTGACAGCCACGCAAAATCAAGGAGAGGTCCGTGGTAGACACTTGCGTCAGCAGGAGGAGCCAGAAGAGCGTTGCCACAAGCCCGCTACAATGCCAACTCTTTCCCTGTGTATTTCCCTTTGGAGATAGTCACGTCCTTGATGGAGACAAACATGAGCGCCCCTTTCTGCGCGGAGTCGGCATGGCGTCTTCCTGGTTTGACAAATTGTCACTATCCGGAACCTTAGATATACAGGCATATGGGCCGAGGTGAGAGGAGGCGGCAAAAAAAGAGCAGATTTAGGGTTTGAATCCAGAGGGCGGTTCGTTGATCTCACTGGACGAGGAGGAGGGGCAACGGTAGGGCAGCTGGAGCAGGACGCAGGATCTCACAGAAGGAATAAACCGCGAATTCGCGAATCGAGGGTTTAGACGGAGAAGTGTGAGAAAATGCCATGATGGTGGTGGTGGCGCAGTTTGAGAGTTTCAGCTGCCTGCGCATCTGTGGGACATTGACTTAGACTTTTTCTCCCTTCTGCTGCCACCCTCCATGAACACCATCACTGCTACCACTACCACCTCCTCCTTCGCAAGCGGAGTGGACAACCTGATAACTTGTCCCTCTCTCCACAAAAGCCCGCTGACAAGCGCAGTCTCTATCCCCAGAATCGCCATGCTGTGGAGGTTCCATCTCTTGCTATCTTCGCGCCATTTCTGCAAGGCGATCCGCCCTCGATGAACTCAATTGTTCCAGTACCAGGCCTGTTCCATTTCCAAAATTATGTCACCTGGTTGATCTATCCAGACTCGTATCCTATGATTTTGGGCGAGGGATCGCATTTCCGCGGCGGAGCTGGGGTACATGGCCCTTCTTTTCGGATTCATGAATAGCTGATCTCTTACATATGCTATCCATATGTGTATATATTGCTGGAGATCCCCTTGTCCAGAATGCTCCTCACCATCTGGGTTGACCTTCATCCTGTCACGATTCTCGTGTTGCCACTCCCCTCCGCCAAACGATTTCAGATACGAAGACGACCCCGGCCTGTCTGTCTCTACCATCACATTTCATTCCTCGTTCAGCTGAGAGAGGCCCCTCAATAACCGGCTTCGGGCCCTGACGCGTCCACCTTCGAAGCCACCCCAGCATAGCGCCAGGGTTATCCGGCCAATCGTGCTTTTCATTTTACTCATCACTTTCCTAGCGCTGGTGGTGTGCTGCGGTTCGCCCTCTCTGAGCCAGCTTCTGTCCGTCCAAAGAGGAACATTTACCTCTGATGATGCCTATCTAATGCATTTTGCCCAAATACCGCTTCTCGAACCACCGAGTGTTGATGCTTGCTGGACATGGCGTCTGAAGCCAGCACAGCACCTGGGGGTACGAGAACCAAGCAGGAAAGGATCCGCGACAACCAACGACGCAGCCGTGCTCGACGCCAGGAGTATCTGGCCGGCCTGGAAAGACGAGTGAAGGAATGCCAGATGTCTTGTCGCGCCGCTGACTTGCAGCGCGCAGCCTATGCTGACCTGCAAGTCGAAAATGCCCGTTTGCGAGATCTATTGCATTATGTTGGCATCAGTCCAGATATCGTCGAGACTTTCGGCCGCCATGATATGCAATCACTACCTGGCAATGCGCCGGCGCTGGCGCATCGCCAACTCAAACCTAGATACCACCAACCAGACACACTGCAAGCTGGCGAGGTGCATGTTGCGGAGAGCATAACTAGCAGAGAGTCAGATTCGGAATCATCTTGTCTCATGTTCCCTTCGTCAGCATCGTTTTGTACCCCAACGCCAGCCTTAGCCCCAGATCCTCTACAGGATTACAAGGCACAGCAGTGCCCGCCCTTTGCGGCAGCTTCCAATGCGCAAACGACGAGTCAACCTGAGATCGCCTCAATGGCCCCCCAAGTCAGTCCGTACGAATGGATGTTCCGCTCTGACGGCCTGAATAACCCTCCCTTCTCTCCCGAGGCTTTTCGTTGTGATGGCTTCGCAGTCCCGCCAAACGGATCGATTCCCCCAGAAAATACAAACACCACGCAATGTCTGATTGCCAAAGGAATGATCGAGCAGTACGACCCCACGCCCGCAGAAATGGAAGAAATCAACACGCGGCTTGCCACGGATGCCGGCCTTCCCAAATTCCCGGAATCGGGCTGTCGGGTGAACACCCAGGCTGTGCTTCAAATTTTGCAAGAGCTGGATGCTAGGCCGAAACATGACTAAGTCGGATGTTGTCATTCTCTTGGTGGTCTGCGTCAATCATCTATGCCGCCCAATTTTTGCGCTTGCCGAACCACTTGACTGCATAAACAAGCCCGAGAAGAACTGGCACCTCGATAAGGGGACCTACAGTCGCCGCAAGCGCTTGATCACTGTTGACGCCGTATGTGGCAATGGCTACAGCAATGGCCAGTTCGAAGTTGTTGCTCGCCGCTGTAAAGCTCTGGGTGCAGGCTAGTCTGTACCCAATATTGAGCCTCCTGGTGATCACCAGCGTGGAGAGGAATATGACTGCAAAATACACGATGAGAGGAGCGGCAACCCTCACGACGGATACAATCTGATGAACCACGCGACGACCTTGCGACCCGAAAAGCACAATGATTGTGAAAAGGAGGCCGATCAATGACAGAGGTCCAATCCACTTCAGGAATCGTTCTTCGTACCAGTCTTTGCCAACCAGGTTTCGAAGGCTAAACCGGGTGACGATGGCAGCGGCGAGAGGTATTCCGAGGAAGACACCGACGCTCTTCGCGACTGGCGCATAGTCCACGTTGACGCCTTTGGAAGACTGACTGATAACGTTGATGAAGAGAAGCGCCAGAGGGGCGAAGAGAACCATCTGTAGGAGAGAGTTGATGGCGACCAGGATAGCACAATACTCATTGTCGCCACCAGCCAAACCAGTCCAAATCAGAACCATGGCGATGCATCTGGCAATCCCGACCAGAATGAGCCCATCGCGGAGACCAGGCTCGTCGGGCAGAAAAGCCCAGGCCAGACCCAGCTGGATCCCGTCAGTATCGGGCGGCACGACAGAATGCTGCGAAACTTGCCATCAAGAGAGGTGCAATGATCCAGTTGACGAAGATGCTGAAAAGGATCTGCACCCACAGGGTCTTTTCGCGAAAGGAGTGATGCAGCGTCTCAAATCTGACCTTGCACAAAATGGGATACATCATGACCAGCAACCCGATGGCTCAATTCAAAGTTAGTCTGCCGTTTCTCATCAACTGTCTCCCTCGACGTACCTATAGGAACTGAGACGCCAACAAATTCGCCTCTCTGCAGGGCAGGACCAGTGCTGGGGACAAAATTGCCCAACAAGATACCCGTGAGCATCGCCAGAAAGATCCATAGAGCGAGGAACTGGTCGAGAATGCCGAGACTCTTGAAGGCTGAGGTGTGAACACTGGGCAAGCGTTCGTTGTCGAGCTGTTGCTCAGGATCTTGAGGTGCAACGGACGGTGACACTTCTGCAGACACTTCTGCAGTCAGTACAGCCTCCTTGTTCTGGATGTCCATTATCAGATGGAAAGCAATATCGCTTTATTCCGCAGCAAACTTTTGGAGAAACAAGATATTGGAAGCAGGAAAGTTGGTGGTCATACCAGATATGAGTACGCAGGTTTATAGATAGCTCATAGACACCGACTCGGTGGAGGCGAAAACCAACGACGCATATCTGGTACTTTTTATTTTTCAAGGTTTTCGGCCAATGGGCGCGAGGCCGTGACAAACTGTGGCATCCCATTCTTGTTTCGGTCTTTCCCCAAGTCAATGCTTTTAGCAATCTTTCGAGCGAAGGATCGAGGTTGCTATTGGCGAATCGACGATATCCACACCATTCGGACGGTGCTGCTAGCAGGTACCTCGTAGATCGCCACTAATGTCCTCATTTTCTGGGCGAGTTTCCCGTATGTCTGCGACTTGACAGGCGAGGGGGGAAGGTTCGAAGGAGACAGGAACAGGCATAGTGCGAGATGGAGGGGACGTTGGCGGTGATTGTGAGCAATAGATGTACCGAGGAGAGGTCACAAGCGCATCAAGCATCCAATGCTGACCGTCATCCCCCATCGTGCCGTCATTGCGTGATTGGAGAAGCAAAGCTGGTGGTTAGTGTCGCATGTTGCGGGCTCCAACGCAATTGATCGGCTGACCAGCGCAGCTTCTCCTTCTTCCACACTGCTCGATTCCCCGGATTTTCTCTCTTCTCGTGTCTTTGCGAGTGTTTGTGCGCTTCTTCTTGCACTCTCATGTCTTTTGTCCTTAGGTTGAGCTCCTAACTCAGGTACTTTTGATTTGCTCCTGTCCTGCTTCCTCCGTCATGCGGCTGGTTCCCGCATTGGCGGCCGTGGCCGCCGCCCTCGCCATCCAGGTCGAATGCTCACGCCTCACCCCTCCCGTACTCCCTCTTATCGTGCGAAACCCCTATCTCAGCACCTGGCTAAATAATGCACGAGACGTACCGTGGGAAAAATGGCCAATGTTTTGGACAGGTCAAGAGATCGGCTTCTCCATCCTTGCCAGTGTTCCCGGGGAGAGGACCGCATACCCTTTGCTGGGAAGACCCCAGGACTCGCTCCGAAAGGAGGGTGACAAGTAAATATTGAAACCATTGCTCCTGAAGCACCGGATTGACCTCTTCGGCAGTTATACTGTATCGACACCTATCTACCGTGGAGCGGTCTACGATGCTTCTACTACGAATCTGTCCTACTCTCTTCCGTTGCCTTCACTCTACTCCGAGTCCAGCAACATTGACATCACCATCTCCTTCTTGTCTCCTATAACGCCCACCTCGACTGTCAGACAGTCTATACCGGCGAGTTACGTCACCGTGTACGTCTCGGGCAGTGTGCCTGTAGATATCTACATTGACGTCAATGGTCAATGGGTCAGCGGTGACCGGGGAAGCAAGATCGTTTGGGGTCTTGACCATACAGCGTTGGAGGGTATCTCGAAAGGTTTCAAGACCTGGAAGGTTCAGAGGGCTGTGCAACAACTTTTTACGGAATTTCAAGATCGTGCTGAATGGGGTACCCTCTACTTCTCGGCTCCCTCGGACGTGCGACACGAGGCCGGTGTGTCGGCTCGGTTGAGACAGGAGTTTGCCAGGCATGGGACTTTGAAAGACAAGATCGACCACGACTTCCGTTCGATCATGGACGAGGAACCTGTCTTTGCATTTTCAAAGTCTTTTGATTTGAACAGCACGCGAACTACAGATCAGAGCATCACGTTTACGATTGCTCACATTCAGGACCCGGTTGTCCAGTTTGCTGCTGCGCGGGGGCTTACCTACATGCGACCTTTGTGGGAGTCATATTTCCCGACTGTCCAGGAAGTGCTTACCTTCCACTACCTCGATTTCCATCATGCTAGCCGGTTGGCGGCCAACTATTCGGCGCAGTTGGCTATCGACGCCTACCAGTCTGGTGCGGAGGACTACGTCGACATCGTCGCTCTCTCCGCTCGTCAAGTCCTGGGAGCAACAAGCTTTTCGGGCACACCAGACGATCCGATTTTGTTTCTAAAGGAAATTTCATCTAACGGGAATTTCCAGACAATTGACGTTATATTCCCCGCATTTCCGTTCTTTCTGTATACGAACGCGCGATGGCTTGGATATCTACTGGAGCCGCTCATCGAGCACATGCTGAGCGGGCAGTATCCAAACAAATACGCGATGCATGACCTGGGTTTCCACTTTCCAAATGCCACTGGCCATCCATTGGGACAAGATGAGTATATGCCCGTAGAGGAGTGTGGAAACATCCTCATCATGGGACTGGCATTGGCCAATGCCTTAAAGAATGATGCGGGCTGGTCTGCGTCGTCCACATGGCAGGCGATGGGTGGTGTCCCCACACCAATGCCCTCGTCGGACAGCCTAGCTCCTCTCTCAGTTGGTAAGGAAGACGGCATCCTCTACATTGATGATGCTTGGGTTGGGCAGCCTGCAAGCCTGAAGAGAGCCCAGAAGTGGGTCCACAGGAGCTATCGGTTATGGAAGCAGTGGACAAGCTACCTGGTCGAGTTCTCTCTGCTACCTCATAACCAGCTCTCCACGGACGACTTTGCTGGCTGGCTTGCTCTGCAGACAAACCTGGCTCTCAAGGGCATTATTGGCATCAAAGCCATGGCTGGGCTTGCAGAACTCACAGAAAACCACGAGGACGTCAAGGTATTCAACAACATCTCCAAAGTGTATATCGAAAAGTGGGAAGAGTATGGTATTTCTCGTGACAAAACACATGCCAAGGTCGCCTACAATTGGTATGGTTCTTGGACCACCACGTACAATCTGTACGCGGATAGTTTGCTATGCTTCCACTTGGGCTCAGACAACTCGTCGACAAAGACCTCTATTGCTGGACGTTACGAGTATCAGAAACCACTCAAGGATTCCATTCCCGGGGACCACGACGGATTCGTGCCGAAACACATATACCAGATGCAAAGTGATTGGTACTATGCCGTCCGGCAGAAATATGGATTACCTCTGGACTCGCGACACCTGTACACCAAGACGGATTGGGAATTCTTTGCAATGGCCGTCGCCGCGCCGAAAGTCCGAGCCAACATCTTACAATCTGTCGCCAAGTGGGTGAATGAGACTGTGACCGATCGCCCTTTTACGGATCTACACATGACGGAAGGGGAAGGAGGGTTTCCCGGACCGAACTTTTTTGCACGGCCCGTGGTCGGAGGACATTTTGCATTTTTGACGTTGGGCCAAGCCTGTAAAGGCAAGGCTATGGACGGCCTGAGCTATCTGAATGACGACGTGACGAAAGAGATGGATGTGCAGGGCATATTGGATGCGGAGAGAGCAGAGGCTGGATGGCACTCGCTCGAGCTGTGAATCAGGGTGTAGCGCTAGCAGCTGCGGGAACCGACAGAAGTTGAGCGGCGGTTAACGCGTGCTCCTTTATAGGCATCAGTCTTTATATCTCACACAACAAGCAACAAGCATTGCAATTGTATTCCTGAGTTGAGATATTGCCAAGTGAGCTGTTTTTTCTCTCTCTCTTCGTCCCGTGGTCCTCGTCTGTCTGTCCGAGTCTTTATTTGAGGAGTCTTGAGCCCTTTCGTCGGACATGGTCTGAAAAAGGACGACACGCGATAGGCACCAGATCCGCTCTGTAAAGGGAGAATGACGGGTACTAGGTAGGTGAATGGGCGGGTGGGTAGCTTAGTATACATACACACATACATACATATATAGATATATGTGCTCGGTATTGGGTATGGATCTAGACTTCTAGACTAGACATCTATCCGTAAATGAACATCCAAGGTACGAGGTAGTGTGAAAATATTACCAGAGCAGAGTGATGTAGGCCAGCCAGATATCGAAGCAGATTTTCTCGCGGGGTTTTCTTCTCACTCTCTTCTCTCTTGTAGCGAGGCCGTGTCGGAGGGGAGAGAGGAGAGATGGGGCGCGGATGTGATATAAATATATATACACAGAGAGAGGGGCAGAGGGAAAGAGAGCGACGGCGTTGGAGCAGCACATCCAGTCGGCGTCTCGTGGTCGATCGATCGATCGACTGCTGGATCATGCGCCGCTCACCTCCAACATCTCCTCAACACTCCCAAATTTCTCCCTCGGCTTGCCCTTTTGCTTCCCGATCTTCTTCTCCACCTGGTCTATGTTCTGCCAGTTGTCCCAGTGGATCGGTCTGAGTGGGAAGCTGGACGAGACGGCGTCGGCCTGGACGCCCTGCCAACCATCTCGTCTCTCAGTCGGTGCCGTCGTCGAACCTTGAACCTTTTTCTTCCAGTCCTCCACGATTGCTTCGGCGGTTTGAAACGCATCGGTCATGGTGCTGGCGATCACGCCGGTCGGACCGCGTTTCACCCAGCCTGAGCAGTATATGCTGACATCGTGTCCTGAAGTCTCGGCTTTCTCCAGTGGCACGACTCGTCCCAGCCCGTCATGCCGAATGGCCCCTTTTCTCTCGTCGAAGTCGACACCCAGGTCTGCCATCCCAGGGATGGCTTCGGCCTTGTAGCCTATCGATCGGAACAGCGTCGATGTGGATACCAGCTGTGTGTCATCCGTGGTGCTGACTTTGGATTCTGGATCTGCTGGATTTTCGAGTTCTGTTTTTGAGAACACCACTCCTTGCAGGATGTCTGGGTCTGACTGGGACCATTCTAGCGACTTGGGTGCGAGCAAAAAGTCCAGAGACCATGATTTTGTGGCGTTGTCCTTCAAAGGGCTCCCCTTTTTCAGAAGTTCCATGAGTCGTCGCTTCGGGCGAGGCAACTTTGACAGGTCTGGCGGGAAAAGATGATCTGGTATAGGACGGAAATTGACATCGTCGAGGTGCAAAAGCTCCCTCACTTCCTTGATCGTGAACGCTGCTTGCATGGGCCCTCTCCTACCCACGACATGGACATGCTTGATTTTGCTTGCAGAAAGGGCGTTTAATGCGTATTCTGTAATATCAGTCTTTCTCAGAGCCTCGATTCTGCTCAAAAGTGTTCTGGCCACGTCCAATGCCACATTTCCCTGCCCAACAACCACCGCGGTGTCCCCGGCTGTCAAGTCAGGGTCCAGATGTCGGTATTCGGGAAGACCATTGTACCAGCCCACGAAAGCGCGGGCGGAATAGATGTGAGGCTTGTCTTCTCCCTCCAAGCCTATTTTCCGGTCTTTTGACGCGCCATACGCGAAGATTATGGCATCGTAGTGTCTGGCGAGAAGTGGGAGGGGAAGATCGTGGCCCAGATTGATGTTTCCAATGAAAGTGAAATTAGGAGACGCGGCGATGGCTTGGAAGGTGTCTTGGACATTCTGCAAGGGGGTTAAGTATGCCGTTGCGTAGGGTGGAAAGGGGAAAGTATGACCTTTACCTCTGGATGATCTGGAGCGACTCCGAACCTGACGAGCCCAAATGGTACAGGCAGTTGTTCATACATGTCTATCCTCGTCCCCCGAATGTCCCTCAACAGTTTTTGAGCGGTGTAGAAGCCTGCGGGTCCGGAGCCAATGATGGCCACGGTAGGAGCTGGTCCATTGTCATTGCGTCCTGCAGGTGCATCACTACTGAAAGATCTCCGAATAGAAAATGCGATTGAGCTGCGGTAACTTCGACAAGAAGCAAATCTTGCACGGAATGGAAGACGCCAGCATTGAGTGGTCAACATGGCCAGTGTAACATGAAACTCGCCATCATCATCCTACTTCAACTGTAGAAAGCTCTTCAAAGAAAGAGAGGAGGTATGGAGTCACAAGTCAAAGATTTCGAGCACGGCACCATGAATGGATCTCTAGGAGCAGATGACGGAGTTGTTATCGATAAAGCTTTTGACCGAAATTGAACCGGCGGCATCAGGCTGCCCCTCAGCCTTGTCGCCTTTCTCAATGTAACTGCGTTGCCACCAAAAAATGCCAACTAGAACAAGAAGTATCATTAACTTGTCTACCCTCACAACTGGTCTTTCCTTCCTCTATCGCTGTACATTCTACTTATCCTCCTTTTTGGGCTTCTTTTTTATTCTCTCCCCCACGATCTTCTCGTCCTCTCCTACACCAGTGGTCGAAATGCCGAAAACGCGCTCCTCCCAGCGCCCTCGGTCGACGTCTTCCCCCATTCCCTCGACGTTCACCGACTCCCTTCCTCTCCCAACGATAATAGTTTTCGACCTAGACTATACGCTGTGGCCCTTTTGGGTGGATACGCACGTCTCGGCGCCTGTTAAACCACAGACCTCAGACCAAGGGCAATTGAATACCCGCATGCTTGATCGCTTCGGAGAATCGTTTGGATTCTACTCCGAGGTACCTCAGATACTGGCCGCCGCACGGGAGAAAGGCATCCTCATGAGCTTGGCGAGTAGAACCCATGCGCCAGACCTGGCAAGGGACATGTTAAAAGGCCTCCATATCCCTGCTTCAACGCAGGGTGAGTCTACAGAGAAACCAGATATCAAACCGTTAAGAGCAATCGAGCTGTTCTCCCATCCACAAATATACCCGGGTTCTAAAACAACGCATTTCCGCCGTCTTCAGACGCAACTTGCAAAGTCACCACCATCGTCTGCTGTTGGAACTGTACCATTCGAGGAAATGCTCTTCTTCGATGACGAAGGTAGGAATCGTAACGTGGAAACAGAATTGGGAGTCACATTTTATCTTGTTCCAGATGGAGTCAATAGAGAAGAGGTGGATCGAGGAGTCTGGGAATGGAGGAGAAGGAGAGGAATCACACCGAGTGACTCGAGAAACGGGGAGCAGGTTGCCGAGTTGGAGGGCTGACTGTCCAGAGTTGCGGATTGAAGGTTGAATTCTGCACATTTCACACTGGGCCTCTAGATTGTTCTGTTGATTTCTTCAGGTGGCCTCCTGTACGACAAACTCGACGACGGCGCTTCTGT
Organism: Fonsecaea nubica; assembly: GCF_001646965.1. Taxonomy (NCBI): domain Eukaryota; kingdom Fungi; phylum Ascomycota; class Eurotiomycetes; order Chaetothyriales; family Herpotrichiellaceae; genus Fonsecaea; species Fonsecaea nubica. The sequence continues at coordinate 26,462 of NW_019173720.1, forward strand.
GAGCTATATACTGATGTGTTGGACCAAGAAGATCAAATCGTCTATATGATGCATAGTTTAGAGATAGAGGTAAAGTTGGGGTCATTTCTGTCCTTGGAGAACGCAGTAGAGCCGTTGCAGAGCAGTACGAGGTGCCGAATACTCGTATTGTACTGACCATAGATTGGGTCACTAATATCTCATAGATTTCTTGCGCCTGGTCGCTTGCCTTAAAACTCAGCCGGCAAGTTCCGCTGCGGGCCTTATACCACTTGTTGATCAGGAGGTTCACCCTGTCCAGGATGCATATGTCTACCGAGTATTTCTCGCCTCTGCCTGCCGAGTTTAGTTACATGTCCAGAACTAGCCCGGAGGATCGAAGGCTACTCGCACACAAGAGTTGACCAAGCAAATTCGGCGCGAGACCGGCAGCGGCTATCCCAACTCCTTTTTACTAGCACGAAGGAGACAGGACTTATGTCAAGCGAGGCGACCTCTGATTGCCTTGAGGCTCAGAAACACGTAACGAATGCAGGTTTCAGACTTGGCCAGCCATGGTAGCTGTTCCACTGGTCACGGACTACCGAGCGCCTCGTACAAATCACCACCAGGCCTTTAGGCCAGCCAAATAGCCCTTAGCGTGCAGATGAACCAACAGTTTCCATGTCTAGACACGAGCCACACCGGCGAACACTTACCAAAACTGAACGGTTGCGCCCCCCACGACGCCTTTCCTGGGTGGGCTGGCTCGAAGCTAACGGCGAGCCTGTCACTGGTGTGACGACTGCTCTGCAGGGAGCGAGAGCATCTTGGGCAGCACGGCGGCTCTTAGGATCCTTGCGTCGTGCTCAGCTGCTCCATATCTCAGCCGAACGTGTCATGAGCGAGATTGAAAGGCCCCCCAAGTGTCCTTCTATCTGTCGTGGTTTGCCTTGTTTCGATGTCGGCTGCATATATACTCCATGATGTTTTGTTCATGGATTGTCCTAAAGTCGGCGTACTGACACAGCAGTCTTGTTATTGAGACAGCCCGATACCGATTGGCAAGGTTCTCGAATTAATCAATGCTTGCTATGTGTTGGCCCGTGTCCATCAGGCTAAGCAAATAGTTACAGGCCCCCGGGCAGATCATTCATTCAAAAATGAGCCTTTACGACAAAACGAAGGATGAAATCTTTGAAAAAGAGGCATGGAATGCTGCCCGAGCAGTATTTTCCGGCAATCATGAGCCCATCAACTACCAGCCCTTCCTCAAAGACTATACGACGCCAGAATCTGCCCGGGCTTCGGTCGTACAGGCACAGAAAGAAGCCAATTCCGAATACAATGGCAAGCTCGGTGCCATCCTTGACAAGGTCGACCAGTTTATGAAAGTGGGAGATCTGGCTATCAAGTCGGCTCCTGAAAGTATCGGTCTTGCCTGGACTGGCATCAGACTCTGCCTCCATTCCGTACAGGATGATTTCGCCACCTTCAGTCTCTTCTCCGGAGCATGCGCAGATATTTTGGGAATACTCATCTCGTGCAGGGTGTATGGCCGCTTGTATGCGAGTCAGGACCACCCTCCAGAATTTACCGAGCTTCACGAGAAGGTTCTGGGCTACATCAAGGACACCTACGTGAATATCATCGAGTTCTCGTATCAGATGTGGAAATATGCTCGATCCAATGCCGGCATTCGTGTCATCAAAGGCTTGTTCCGTAGTGCTCAGGGGAAATTCCAACCAAAGATAAAGGCCATTCAAGACAACGAAGTGCAGATGAACAAATTTGCCTCCCAGGCCAACCAGCAAGTCTCGCAGTACTACCAAAGGAAAGGCCTAGACAATGACACGACGATGATGAAGGGCCTGTCGGATCAAATGGAAATGCTACAAGCATTGCAAGAGGAAGCCGCCAAACAGAACCAGTTGATGGAGGAATGGATCAAGAGGGACGAACTTCACAGGAGAGATCAACGTATGACTGCGGCAGAGATCACGCACGAAAACTGGGAGAGGCAAAAAAAGGAACTACTCTCCCTCGACGACAATCAGCAAGTGCTGGATTCGAAACTAGCTGCTCGCAAGCCAGGAACCTGTGGCTGGATCTTGGAAAACACCAAATTTCAAGACTTTGTCAATGCCGAAGGTGGTAACGTTACTTGGCTGGTCGGTACTGGTGGATCTGGAAAGTCCTTTCTCATGTCTGTGGTCATCCAAGAGCTCAAGAACAAGGCTCACCAACACGACTCCCTCGTTCACTTCTTTTTCATATCCAAAGGCTCTCAAGCCACGATGCAGGCTGATCAAATCGAGCGCCATCTTCTTGCGCAGCTCTACCAAGACGCGGCTCAATCGTTGGACGTCTTGGACAAGTGCAACAAGATCATGTCAGAATATATCGAGCACTCAAAGAAGAGTACCAGCAAAACGACAAGCAAGAAAGGGGGGGACGGACCAGCTGGATTTGAACAGACCTACACCGCTCTTGCTAAGATCATCAACAAGCGAATCTACCTCATGATAGATGCCTTGGACGAGTGTGCCGACAGAGAGACGCAAGAATTCATCCAAACGATCAAGAAACTAGCCAGCACACGGGGCCTGAAGATCAACGTCTACTGCAGCAGCAGAGATGAACCTGATATTGCTGCCGCCCTGGAAAATTATCCAAGAATAAATGTCGAGGAGAACAACTCAAAAGATATCGCCGAATTTGTCCAAGCTGAGATGGCAAAACTACCAGGGTTCACGCCTGTGGAACGTGAAGAAGCTTGTCGAGAAATCACGCAGAAAGCGGGGTGTTACTTCCGTTATGTCGAGCTGGCCATGGATTTCATGCGCCGTCCGTGGCGGAGACCCTTGTCAGCCCATCTCGAATCGCTCCCTTCGGGGGTTGAAAACATTTATGCTCAGCGCCTCAACCAAACCAACCCTGCATACTACGATCTGCTCACTCACTGCCTCACCTGGACTATCCTCGCTGGAGAGGAACTGAGTGTCCAAGAGCTCATCGATGGGTACAAGGGTAGTTTTACGGACGAACCTATCGCTGAGAATGACGATGACCAGCAGAATGTGAATATCGAACTGTACGAAGACCAGATCAGACAGGCTGGAAGCGGCTTCCTGCGGGTCAATCCCGACCACACCGTGAGCCTGGTCCACAATACTGTGCGCGACTTCTTCCTGCAACCTGACAGCGTTATCAATGGGGCTGCACAGTCATCGAATGAGCCTGAATGTGAGTGTGCCAGATGCCAGAGAGAATTGAAACACGGCAAGAAGTTTGTCGTTTCGGAAAGAGAAGGTCACATGCAGATCGTTACCACGATCCTTCAGCACCTGCTGTCTCCGTCTTTTCACCGCAAGTACTATGTCAAACCACAAGATGAATCGAATGACAAGAAGACTGAGCAAGACACAGAGGACGTTGAAGATGTGGCTGATATCAAAAGCGAAGAGGACGAAGCACCAGGAGAGACGGCATCAGGTGAGCTGGCACGAACAGACGCTCAGAGTAAGGATATCCAGAGCAACGGCATTGTGGCGCAGGATCAGGGCCTTGTTGATCAACCAGACAACCTCGATAGCGTACCTCAAATGCCCGAGCCCAGCGGTGAGGACACAACTAAAGAAGGGACAAATGTCCCTGATGAGCCGTTGAGTAATGGTGTGTCCGATGACCTGGATTCCAAGTCTGCAGTGCCAAACGGTGGTTCAGACCAGGCACATGAAGGCGACACCCCGCTGAACGGGGAGGGGCCACAAAACAACGACAAAGCTGGCGCGGCCCTTGAAGCAACAGATACCCAGTCTGTGGCAGACTCCGATGAGAACGTGGACTTGACGGACCAGGACCAAGCTCGACTCTGGGACCTGCAGTCAGATCAAGAAAGTTATCACCCGCGGTACGAAATCTCGAGATTGAGGTGGCATTTGACGCAGCTGGAAGAGATCTATCCCGCCAAAGAAAGGTCTGGCGAAGCCTGGTCCAAGCTACGCGAGCTTCTGGAAAGATTCCTGGACCCCGAGTCCGAGGCGTGGAGAGGTTGGCTCAGAACATTGGCCACGGCGGGTCGATATGTTGACACCATCGAAATGTACACTGACGCCAAAGACGTACATCCTATAGTGGTCGCTGCGTGTTGTGGCCTGACCAGCCTTGCACATATACTCTTGGCTCGGCCTAATGCCTCAGAATATGTCAACCTGAGGGTGCCCGAGGGGATGAGTGTGTTGTGCTTTGCCGTCCTTTATCAGATGGTAACGGAGAAGAATGTGGATTCTTTTTACCTGGCTATGCTGGAGGCGGGCGCGGATCCCAACACTAACAACCATTGGGACGAAGAGTACCTCGGAAGCACGTTTCATTTTCTCCTCATGTTAGACACGGTGACCTTGGCGCAGGTCGAGATGTTCCTCGCACACAATGCCGATATCAATACACTGGACGAAACTGGAAACAATGGCCTACACTTCTTCGCTGTGGGAGAAGCTGGCATAGATATCGGTGTGGCCCTGGTCACCGCGGGGGCGGATATTCGCCTCCGTAATGGCCGGGGCGAGACCGTCATGCATCTCCTCGCCCGTCGGGACACCTGTCACGTTGACGCGATGAAGTATTTCATTGAGCAAGGGGCCGAAGTCGACGCCGAGGATGATGCCTCAGCTAGGCCTCTGGGAGAAGCCGCCGAAGCAGGACATGCCGAGGCGGTCAGATTGCTGCTCGAACACGGGGCCGACATTGAGGACGTGAATGACTATGAACAAACGGCACTCTTTGCTGCCGCAATGATGGGCAAAACAGAGGTGGTCAAGGTCCTTCTTGACCAAGGAGCCGATCCACTCAAACGGAACTCCCTCGGAGCCACCCCCTTTGGAATGGCTTGCCGATACGGCGACGCCGAGTCGGCTCTTATCCTGGGAAGAGCCATGGTGAACAAAGGGGGGGTCGAACACCTCAATTGGCAAAACAATTTTGGGAAGACGCCCATCATGAGAGCCGCCTCTCGAGGTATTTCGGATGTGATTGACTTTATCCTTGATCACGTCGACACGCAGGCCGCCCTCACCACCGTCTCCAAGAAGGGCTGGTCGGCTCTGCACTATGCAGCGCTCAGGGCGCGTCCTGAAGCGACAACGACTTTGCTGACCCGTGGGGCCGACAGTCGGTGCAAGGACTTGCAGGGTAAGACACCTCTACAGCTGTGTTATGCGAGAATCTGGACGAAACCGACTGAGGATCGAGAGAAAACGATATCTGCGTTGATCGATCACGACCAGCAAGCGGCCGTTGCAGAGATCGAGCTGCTTCACACGATGGCCATCAACGATTCACCCAAGGTGGTGGCCAAGCTGTTGGAATGTGGCGCCAATCCGTATGCCACGGACGAACATGGCTGGAACGTTGTCCAACTTGCCGAGCAGTACGACCGACCGGACGTCGTCGAAGTGATCAAGAACTCGAAGCTCGCGACGGCTAGTCGGCCTTCCAAGTTCGTGGGGTCCTTCTCAGCTGCGCTCGTCGGCTCTCCTTCTGGCTTGGAGATTGAGCTGCTTCGGCGTGGTGGCGAGATGGCGGCGACAGACCCCTTATGCTACACCACCGACCAGTCATTCGTCACCGACCACCCCATCCCGGCCTCGGCGGAGCGGTATTACTTTGAAATGACCGTTGCCGATCGCGAGGTCAAGGTCGACACGCCAATGTTTGTGATTGGAATCACTCAAAAGCCCATCGGATCCACCAAGCAGTGGTTCCCGGGGTGGTCGAAACCGGGCACCTCGAGCTGGGGTTACCACAGCGACGACGGCAAGATCTGGTGTGTCGCGGACCCTCCCAAAATTAAAGACTTGGGACTGGCGAGACAGTACGGCTACGGCGACACGGTCGGGTGTGGGATCGACGTGAAGAAGCGCACCGTCTTTTGGACCCTCAACGGAACGAGGTTGATGGAGGCCGGCTTCCAGAACGTCCGTGGTCAGATCTATCCCATCATCGGGATCCGAGACCCGGGCAAGGTCAAAGTCAACTTGGGCCTTGACTTGAAGGAGGAGCCGTTTGTGTGGAAGCCTGGTACCACGTGCGACTTTGACAAAGACATCCCATCTCCAAGTCTCAGGCGATTGAAATCGGATCACTGACCGGAAGATTTCTTTTGGATTTGTTGTCATTCGGGAGCGAGATTTCGAAGGCGAGGCTGTGTCCTTAAGCGTGGATGAGCATGTGGTATGTACCAGAATTGACTTGGCTGCATGTTGTTCTTGCTACGAGCCCGCAAACAAGCCACTCACCACTCACTGTATAGGAACAATAGTAATCGGCCTTGGCCACGTTATCACAATACAGGATATATCTACCGGCATTAGGGGGGAGATGCTCCTCTCCTGTTAGCTTGGCTTGAAGTAAGTGATGGGGACCGCCAGTCCTGGCGAATCAAATTGCGAGAAATCCATCTATTCGAACTTATATGGCCCCAGTCTTTAAGCCGAATACATGAGATACATCATTTCGTCTACACTTGCGTATCTATGAGGAATGGGGGAGAGTGTTTTCTATGATATCTCCCCAGAAATAGGTATTTATGAAATGAGCGCCCAACACCACGCACACCCAACGCATGCGAGCAGGAGCAGTCAATGCTCACCACCAGCCCGAGGCTACGACGCCCACGACAGCCACCAGCCCGAGGGTCTCGGCGAAGACAGGACATCCGGCGGGGCAATACTATTGATACCATGGGTGTAATCTGTGAAGTGTATCGTCTCGGCGTGCGAATGTATTAGAGTATTAGAGTATAAAAATAATAAGGGGCCGACAATATGGGCAATATATAATATATATGTGTGGCACTGACTGACTGACTTGCTAGGTATACGGTACTCAGTATACCAAAGTATCCTCCATCCAAGCAAGTAGGCAGCCCAACGCACTGTCCCTACAGGCGAAACAGAAAGGCAGAAATCAGACAGATCGACATGCCTTCGCCGTATCTATTCTTCATCGAGTCTCGACCGTTGCTCGAGTCCGGCACCGACGCAGCGACGTGGGAGAAGTTTTATACGACTGAACATGTATGTGCTACCTCCTATCTAGATACCTACCTACCTATGTGCCTACCTATCTACCCACCTATCCACATCAGTCATTGAGTACCTAAGCTGTATGCACACACTTGAGCGTGACACATTCATCACATTTTATCCATCACACCTCCCCGAAACCGAATATTCACTTCCTCTTGACGTTCTAAAACACACCCGAGAAAAGCACCACTGACCACCCAACTCCCACAGCTCCCCGACTTCGTCAACAGCGGCCTTGCCACCCGCGCGGCCTTTTACCGCGAAACATTCGACTACGCCAGCGCGCCGCCGCCCGAGAAGAGACCCCCGCGCAACTACCTCGCGCTGTACGAGACCGACTTCGAGGAACTTCTCAAGTCGAAGATCCTGGCCGAGGGCGGCGTCCGGGCCGGCAGTCACTTGTTCCCGCGGAAGTTTGGCACGTTTGACAACGGCGAGTTCCACGCCAGGAATTATCGCCTCATTCAGGACTTTGATCCGAAGGGGTGGGGGAATAGTAAGCCTGTACCTGCTCTTCGTTATACATGGTGTCGACCATACTTGTCACGTCATGTCCCATCATATCATGTCAAAGAATGCCCTTGACTGCGGCACTGACTGTGGCACTAGAACCCGCCCCCTTCATCGCCGTCGTCGAAATGGACCCACCCGCCGACGCCGAAGCCGACTTCGACAAATGGTACCGCGAAGAACACCTCCCCCTGCTGGGCGAACTGCCCCTTTACCGACGCGGTGCGCGGTACGTGCTCGGGCCCAAGACGCCGACTTCGACCATCGACGGCGCAGAGCCGGCAAAGTACCTCGCCGTTCATCAGTGCGACAGTCCTCGCACGTGGGAGTGTCCGGCGGGCGAGGCGGCGAACAGCACGCCGTGGGCGTTGAAGCATTTCACCGAGAGCAACGTCTTTGTCGCGAGGGGATGGGAGTTGGTTCATGCGGTGGATGGCGGTCAGGGGACGAACTAGGTAGACTTATGAGCGAATGTTAGAACGAACGGAGGTACGGACGAGGGATTCAGGATAGGGAGATTTTGTGCGATTGTTTTAGCTAGCTAGCTGCCGCAGACCTGTTGTCCAATTCTCACAGATCATTAGAGGACAGATGAATGTCAACAGAGACGTTGTATGGTATTTTCATCGGCCGTTCCCCTGGTGATACCTTGGACAGTGGTTTCCACACAGTCTTGATGACAAGGCAATCAGGCCATCGTCATTACTTACACTATATATATATTGTCACACCCATCACCGACCATAGCCTCGTCAAATCTTACATTCACCACCCTGCCTCCCTGCTAGTCACAGTGCCAGATACAGATGCCAGAGTCAGACGTACTTCCGGCTCGTCTCGACGACATACCTCGCAAACGCCTCTGGATGGGACACGTACGGGAAATGAAAGCCCGGTAGCGTCGTGATGGGGATCTTCTCCCGCGTCGCGATCACCACGTTCTCGAAGAATGCCTGCATCGGCCCCGCGCCCCCGACGGTCCAGTCGATCGGCACCTTGTGCAGGTCTTCCGTCTTGGTCGCGGCGGACCCAGGGATCGTGCGTGGATAGCCGTAAGCCCACCGGGCGTAGTTGCCGCGCAGCCTCTCGTGGACTTCTGCCCCCAATGCGTCCCACGCGGCTTCGTTCGCGGACATGGTCCGGATCGTGGCCGCCAGCTCCGCCGTGAGGGCGTCCGCGTCGGTCACCTCGTGGATGTTCTTGAGATTGTCCGGGTTGACCGTGGGGACCTCGTGCGGCATGCCGTTGCGCACGCGGTCGGGAAACCCCGAGCACAGCGCCAGCACGGTCGTCGCGCCGGAACTACACCCCCACACCGCGGCGGATTTGATCCTCAGCTCGTCCATCAGCGTGACGATGTACCCCGCGAGTTTCTGGCCCGTCACGTCCTGGTACGTCTCGGGCGGCGCGGTGGCCGCCGACCGCGACATGCCCGGCATGTCGAAGGTGGTTACTCTAAACCCACTGCTGGCGATCGTCGACATGGGCTGGTCGAACAGGCCGCAGTCGCCCACGCCGTCGGGGATCAGGACGATGTCCGGTCCAGAGCCTTCCTGCTCGTAGTACCAGGTGATGCCGTCGTTGGTGCGCACGGTCGATCTTGTTCGTAGAGCGGGCATAATGTTGGTGATATTATGGTATTCTAGTTTTATTGCCGGGGGATGATTAAGGCTGAGTGACGGTGAGGGCTCAAGTCTATCACAGTATGCTTCAGTGATATACCCCGTACATATCTGGTGTGTGTGTACTCGGTTCGGCCCCGCGGTCCCGCAGTCCCACCGTTTGAAGGTGAGGGGCCAGGGGGTTGAGTGCCTGATGCTTGGCGACAAAAGCGCTGGGAAACCTACTTGTAGGTCACGTTCGGCTCACCCAGACCGCGCCGCTTTTATACCTGCCCATCTCATCACTCGCCCTCCTCACCTCTTCTCACCTCTTCTCACCCTTCGACTCACGCTTTCACTCACGCGCGCCTTGACGGTCTGATTTCTGCTGCGGTTCCCTTGTACGTCTCTTCCAAGGACAGGACATATTATTGGCGAAACTTGGTGGACTCCGTTTTTGGGTTCTCTCGTGGTCGATTCTGATTCCGGCCCTCTTCTATCCCCTTCCTGGCCCCCCTGCGGTCTCCTTCGACTCTGCTACCTCAAGTACAAAACTGCGTCCATTCAACGTCTCGGCTTGCCGGGCGCGATCTTCCCTCTCGACACCAGGCCCTTCAGCCATCACTGTAGGCGTCGTCTCTCCCAGGAAGAAGTAAATCAAGGTCCTCACAGAAAAGTGTTTTTTTTTATTACGGTGCCAAATCCAGGGTGGAGATGGCAACGAGAGAATGCCGATTCTTACACTCTACCATCCGACTTAGCCATACAGATTTCAAATAATTGAGCCTAATAGTAAGAGTCATCAACCTTATCCAATCCATAAATCATCTGGACGTACCACTTGGAAGAATTACCACGCGGTTGGTACTATGTTGTCAAGTGTAGCCGGATTGGGTGCGAGCCGGACTGGTGCCGAGTTCTCAGTTTCGTGCCCCAAACACATGCTCTGATCTAAACATTTCCATATTTACCTGTTTCCCATCTCTATCACTTTTTCTCATCTTCATTCCATATCTACTCGTCCATAACTATATCCATCACGACTGTACTCCCACTCATCCCGCCAACATGTCTATCGTTACTCAAAGAGAGACCAGCAAACACACTCACACAGTCATCTTTCTCCACGGCCGAGACAGTGACGCCCAAGAGTTTGTGGACGAGTTCTTCGAGAGCGAAGCATCCGAACCTGCTGGGGGGCCACGCACCCTCCCAGATCTGTTTCCAGGTATCAGATGGGTGTTTCCCACGGCACCAGCTCTTTACTCGAAACGCTTCGATACCACGATATCGCAATGGTTCGATATATGGTCAGTCGAAGATCCTGAGGAGCAAGTCGAAATCCAAATGGATAGATTGAAACAAAGTGTTACCGCCCTGCTGGAGGTGATAAGAGCCGAAGAAATTCATGTGCCTCGACAAAACATCTTTTTAGGAGGTATCAGCCAGGGATTTGCGACAGCGTTGTCTACCTTCTTCGCAAACGGCCGAGGGTTCGCTGGCCTAATCGGCCTGTGTAGCTGGATGCCTTTCGCCAACCTTTTCGAAGATCTTCAAGCATCTAGCGCCAGTGACGAGCAGCTCTCCAATGCAGTTCAGAGGATTTACTTCGGTCAGCAGTCCCCAGAAGAACCATCATCGCCGTTCCTCCGGTCTACTCCCATCTTTCTCGGCCACTCAATCGATGATGACACTGTACCCATTAAGAATGGAAGGCGAATGCGGGATGTCCTAGTGCGTTCCTTAGGATTGAACGCTCAGTTACACGAGTACGCAGATGGGGGTCATTGGGTGAACGAGCCTCAAGGTGTGGACGACATTGTGGAATTCCTGAATCTCACCATGCGAAACCCGGGAATCTCTGATTGATGAAATAATACAAGCGTTGTTCGATCCGCAGGGGATACTGCCCGAGCAGCAGAGCAGCGAGCCGTCAGGGAGCTCGCATGCGCCGCCGCCCGGCGGTGCCGCAGAAGTCTGAGGCCGGCGGGCCGACGCAGAAGTTGAACGAAACCTGGGCGGTGGCCGGGAAGGAGAGGAGTGTCGAGACCATGCATGGGTCAATGCTAGATACAGAGTACCGAGTACCGTCTAGGAATGTGAGACAAACCAGACACGTACGTACGTACGTACGCGTGCGGAGGGAGAGGCGAGGCCGCGGCTGTGCGAGTAAAGGGGTTTATGGGAGGGAATACAGTATTACGGCAGTATTCCTCTCCTCTCATTGTGTGATTCACGCGACAAGGCTGCCGCGGGGTTCAGGGGTCAGGGTCAGCCAAGGGTTGGGAAATCTGCCCGCGACTCACCCAACCCCTTTGGGCGGGAGGGTGACGCCGCCCTGTGCTCACCCCAGGCTCGCGCGAGCTGGGCGTACTACATAACGGTTGACGTAGTGTTGTTTACGACTCTGGCCGCGACTCTCTTGCATTGCAGTCTCATTGATTTCAACAGTTCCCAGCGTGATATCAGCATAAGGCTTGTATCAAATAGGGAAGGGGGGTCGGGACTGGATGGGAAGCGGAATCTGGCCGAGGAGGACCTGGCAGGGGAGAAAGACGAGAATTGACGAGATCGAGGAGTGTTGAGGTGAGTTGATAGAGATAGCTAACATCGTGGCGTTATAGGGCAACTGAGGCATCAGTGCGAGATTGTGATCAGGACTGCGTCTGTGTCCATTCTGGGGAGATGAAGTGACAATCGCTCGATGACGGGGGACACCCCAACCTCAACTTGGACACAACCCATCGAGATGCCCTTCCACCGAGACTTGCCTCACTTGATCTTCTCCTTTCATGGGCATGCACAGCTATGCAACCCCGGCTCGATCTCAGCACCCACCTCCCATTTGGTCAAGATAACATCCATATCATCGCATTGGCTTCTCTAGAGTCCACAACACATTAGGCGGTTTCAAGGTGGTTCTTTGTTTCCCCTCTATTCCCTGCCCAAGCCAGTTCGGCAGCTCAAGATAGCCCAATACAGGTACCTTATCCCTCAGAGCGTCCCCGCTTATATAGTGCCAGTCCGATTAGTGAGGTGAAGAGCAACTTGCCGGTCAGTTCGCAGAGACCAGGAGAGTTGCACGTTTGCCTCTTGCCTGCGAGTCGCGGTGTTGAGGTCTTCTAACTCTGAAAGGATGGTAGTGCTGATTATCGGCCCCTTCCAAGAGGGCAACGGGTTGTCCCGACGTCGCCATCTTATGTGTAGCGTGCCTCGACTTGTCGCAGAAAGTGCATTTACATGTGTCTGCAGCTGCATCATTCGGGCCAGGGAGCGCTTAATCTCGAAGCCGATCATGGACTGTCAAGCCCTCCTTCTAGACGACTGTCTTGATATTGATAGTCGAGCTAGTCGGGAAAGAGCGTCACTCAGGCTCCATATGTCGCAGGTTCATGTCCATGTCACCAGGTAGTTCTTGAGGCAACGGACGACGTGGATCATGGTACATTTCATGTCGAAGGGGCGATAGTGCCAACTCACTGTATGGCGACGTTGGCTGGAGGCCGTGCTGGGGCGGGAGATGTGAGTGGCGTGCCTTGACTGAGAGCTCGGCACCGGGTGAGACCGCGCTATTTGATGGCACAGACGCAGGCGGGCGACCAGGGTAGACTTCCATCTCGTGCTGCGTGGGTAGCTTCATATCAGCATGCGGAATAGAATGTGTGTGTACCCCGTACGCTGTGCCGGGCTTGCTGTCCAACTCTTGCTTCGAGTATCGGTGTCCCGGCGTATACGGTATGGCACTGATGGTCTCGCGCTTCTTGCGCTGCCAGCGTCGATAGAAGCAACAGTACCCGACAAACAGACCCGCGCCTACCACGACGAGCGTGCCTCCGATGCCAATAGCGGCCGCGACACCGGGTGACAGGCCTACTGAAGAGTTCTTCGTAGACGGGGTCGAAGTGGTGCTTGGTGATGGGGTCGGCGTGGGAGTGGGACTTTGGAACTGGAAGTGGACCGACTGTGCAATGTAGTTGTTGCCGAGCGAGATGGTTTGGAGGTCATCGTAGAACATCCAGGTCCAGGAGTCCCTGCGTCCATGAGCCCGTGCACTCTTGATAATATGAGGGACAGTTTTACCCATCTGGTGGTGGTTGACTCAGAGTGATGGCCGTAGATCCATCATCTATCACGGCAACGATACAACGCTGCTCGCTCTTCAGTGTCTGCCCACTATATGTGGCGAGATAGATGGCAAGCTCCACAGCGTCAAACCTAGTGTCGAGATCAGCTCAGTCACTACGGATAGAACTCATCTTAAAATCCTTACTCGGACGTTGACTGCCATTGCACGTCAAGGGGACCCTTTGTAGGATAGACGGTTCCGATCTTGGGATACGTGATCTCCAAAGCCGCGACGTTGAGCAAATGGAGGAGGACCAGGAAAAGTAAGTGGGGCCTCGTCTCCGACAATCGAGGACGGATGCGAGGATGAGCAGGTCTGTACATCCTAGCGAGGAACGTGGTGGGCTGTGGTGTGCCACAAGGCTGGAAGCGAAGCTGGGGTTCGCAGAGAATAACAGACAAGCCTTTGCCTTGCCAACCTCGCCTCGCGTAGAGAGATCCTGGGTCTGAACTGTAAAAAGTCGCGGGCAGACGAGCAGAGGAAATATGAATGCCTTACCGTGCCCCCAAAGCGATGTCTGGGTGCTAGATGAGTTTCAGAATGCGCCACTCAGCCATCTTGGAAATTGCTCCCTTCAGCTACCATTAGAGGCACAGAACGCCGGACGGCGAGTGCCCTTAAGATTGGACCTCATACTCCTAGGTAGCCAATGGTGCTGACCGATTCTTACTCGTTCTGGGTACATTTGGAGATGTTGGCCCAGGCATGTGGAAGAAATGGTGTGGCTGGAAGGGACGGCCTCATATGGTACGGACCAGCATCTGGACTGCGAATCGAAGCTGTGGTAGAGGTAAAATGTACGACACTGCTGAACAGCTTGTTCGCATTTCAGGTACGCACAGGCTGATGGCCTCAATTGATAATGTCTCCTCCGATATCAGAACCGTCACTGTCTGAAAGGGGTGCAAGGTCTGTCAAATGCGTACAGGTCGAGAAAATAGGGGTAGAGATACGTATCTCAGGCCCTGCAAATGCCGGAGTTTCTCCTCGCCTAACCAGCGGCGCAGTGGTAGACAATCCCTCGTACCGGATATGGCGAGGCGGGGTGCAATAGCAACACAGTTGTCTGTATTACAGTAGAAGCAAGCTTTGCTGGAAAAGAAAAGACAATGGTTTCCCGCATAACAGGGTAGAATTGTGGAAGTCTTGGAGGCAACCGCACCAAGTGATGAAAGTAAACTCTTTCCACCCCACGGACATTCAAAATTCTCCGACAGCCACCCTCTGCTTCTGAAATCGGACGCTGCGGAAGCCACTGGTGTTCCCTTTCCGCCTATTGTCGAGAATGTTCGTATACGGTATAAGTTGTCAGTGACCGTCCTACACCCGAATCAGAACTCTTCAATTCCACTTGCGTCGAAGTGTTGTGAGCACCGTGGAAAACAGAGCCACCCACCACTTCTTCCACTGTCCTGCTAACCAGGCGCCTCCAAATCGTCTAGTTTGTCGAAGGCAATCGGATCGAACATCAAGAGTCCCTAGTGTCGGACCGAATTCTGGCCTCCCTCCCTACGAATGCTCCTCCCTGCGCTTGAAACGAGCAACATTCATCAACGTACATCTAGACTACACAAACAAACCTTGAGGAGGATATGGATAAAACATAATACCCACCATACAATTAGGCCCCGACAGCCTCTCCACCACGCGGGGAAAGCCTCGGCATTGCTCACTGGGCACAAGACTTCGCTTCGTCGGCATAAACCGCTGCTACGGCACAGGTGGTGCGGCTCATGGTCGAGAAGGCCGAAAATAGAGCGACGTCGGGTGGGTTCTTCAAGAATAATGGCGAACTCGGTCAGCCTGGTGTGGACGTGCTCATAACCTCGAAAGACATATCTTGCTGCCTGAATTCTCAATGTGACACGAAAACATCTCTCATAGCCAAACATGACAGTGAAGCCCGTTTACACGCCGCCCCCAGGTCTTCGGACTGCCTTGGAGGACTTCCAGACTTATGTGAACAGGAGATATGGTCTGCGTCTGCGTATGTTGCCATGCTCAAAACACTCATGTCTATTGGCATTATCTGCAGGCCAACGCTCACTTCAATAATCTCAGAGACGTACGAGGACTTGCATGCATTCTCCATCAACCGACTGAATGACTTCTGGATGGCACTGTGGCGGTTTCTTGACATCAAAGCATCTGTCCACCCTAAAGTTGTGGGTTGCAATCACTCGCTGGCTGTCAATCCACATACTGAACGCCACTAGGCTGTGGATGAGAACATCCCCATCGACCAGTTCTCGCTGTTCTTCCAGCAGGCGAGACTCAACTTTGCAGAGAACATGCTGTGTGGCGACGGCGATCGGATTGCTGTCATCGATGTCAACGAGGAGAATTTGTCGAGTCCGCGACGATATACGTGGCGAGATCTCAGAGACTTGGTCAGAACGTATGCGAACGCACTGCGTCGGGCTGGCGTGGCAGAGGGAGATGTTGTTGCTTGTAAGGATAACAGCTGCAATTGTGCGTGAAGCGCTGAAGTGATTGATCCGTCTGCAGTAATAGGAAGTAACTGCACCAGGTCGTTGGCTTTACTACTGGCTACGGCGGCTGTGGGCGGTATTTTTGCATCATTTGCAACTGATGTTGGGGACAAGGTGAAGCTACTCTCCCATGCAGGATGTTCACGCTGGGCTGATGTTGTTCAAGGCACTCAACGATCGACTCAGCCAGATCGAACCTCGCGTGGTTTTCGCCGAGTCAGAATATTCATACAATGGGAAATGCGTCAACATCACGGCAAAGGTCGATGGCTGGACAAGCAAAGTCTCAAGTCCACTGAAGCTGGTCGTGATAGGAGACACGGCGGGCTTCAAAACAAAGTGGTAAAGCAGTTTTAATCCCCGGTTGCCTTGTCGAGAGCTGATCACTTGTCTTATTGCAGTGAGAGCCTCGAGGCTTTCATTGGCGGCACCGACTGTCAATCACCCCTCACCTTTGCGCAAGTCCCCTTCAATACGCCTCTGGTCATCATGTTCTCTTCTGGTACGACAGGGACTCCAAAGGGCATTGTACATTCACATGGGGTATGCCCTGGATCCCACTGTCGTAGAAGCCAGCTCATGTGAAGTAGGGTCTGCTTTTGAACGGCTTCAAGGAGCACCGCCTCCACAACAGCTTCGGCCCACAGGATATACACTTCCATTTCAGTGGTGTAAGTTCTAGCCATTCCTCTCCCTATTTCCCTCGGAATCGGCATCTCACGAACAGCAGATTGGGTGGACGTTGTGGAACATATCGATAGGCGCACTTTTCTGCAAAACCACAATGGTCCTGTATGATGGATCACCATTCTATCCCTCCCCGGAGGAGTTCCTTCAGGGCGTTTTGGCAACAGGGTTTGTAACAGTGATACTTCTGAAAGTGCGACGTTGTCTGACAAGCAATTTTCAGTATCACGGGGTTTGGCGCCGGCCCGCGTTATTATGCTGAGCTGCAGAAGAGGAATGTGACGCCCAGTTCGTTCTTCGAAGCCTTTTGTCTCTTGTTCTGGTCCATTAATAAACGAGACAGGAAAATACGCTCAAAATGTTCACACCATCTTCTCCACTGGCGCGGTGCTCACGCCAAGTCTAGCATCATGGCTAGGAGAAGCGTTCGGCCCTGTGTGCCAGATCCAGTTCTCAGGGGGCACTGAGCTGTGCGGCTCCTTTATTCATGGAACGCGCTCTCTCCCATCGTATCCCGGAGAGGTCGCTGTCAAGGCATTGGGTATGGATATTGCTGCATATTCGCCAGACGGGGTCGAAGTCCCTGATGGAGAAAGCGGCGAGCTAGTCTGCAGGAAACCATTTCCCAATATGCCCGCCATGTTCTGGAAGGATCCTGGGAAGAAGCGGTATTACAGTGCCTACTTTGACATGTTCCCCCGTGAGTCTATTGTTGTTGATTCCGCTGATCTATGCTGATGAGACGCAAGATGTATGGACACATGGCGACTTCATCAAAGTCAATCCTGTGACAAAGGGGACTTATGTGTTGGGAAGAAGGTCAGTCAATGTCCCATGACCGGTAGCGAAGACGGCAACTCCTAACATGGCTGATAGTGATGGTACTCTGAACCCGTCTGGCGTCCGCTTCGGCAGTTCAGAAATCTACAACATTCTTTCTTCACCGCGCTTCACGTCGTCGATAGTCGACTCGGTGGTCGTGGGCCAGCAACGCAGCACCGCGCCCTACTCAGACACCACCGAGCGCGTTCTCCTCTTCATCAAATGTCGGGAAGGCGTGTCTTCCAACCACATCCTCCCAAACAAAGAACTGGAGAGCCGCATCCGCGATCAAATCGCCAAGGATCTCAGCAGGAGACACGTCCCGGCTCACATCTTTGAGGTCAAGGAGATTCCCTACAATGCCAATGGAAAGAAGATGGAGATCCAGGTCAAGGCTGTGGTGAATGGTGGGGCGCAGGCCAAGACGAAGCAGAGACTCAGTCCGCAGGAGCTGGCTATGCTTGAGCAGTTTGAGCCGTTCTTCCACCTGGAGAAGCTGCTGAAGAGGCTCGATGGGACTGCTGCGAGACTGTAAATGGATGCACAAGCGGAGGCGATTCCTGCGGACACGGTGGCACAGCATAGACGGCGGTATGGCGTTTGGAAAGCCGTGGTATGTCTAGTAAGGATATCAGCTATCACTGGACAGTCGACATCCGCCTCATCTCGCGCCTATCTGCTCCATCTACCTTTCTTCTCCTGGAGACACTTCGGCATTGTTGCGTGCCAAAGAGAACAAAGTCACTATAGCACTAGATGCACGGGTTGATCAGGCTTGACGGAGTACCTCTACCTCTTCACTGTACTCGGCTCGGCTCGGGTGGTGGTGGCTCGGTGGGTTGGCCTATCCCCTATCAGACACGTCCATCTCGGCCCGAGCCAGCTACTCCTCCTCTAGACACCAATATGTTGGATCTTCTTCCGAATTTGGCTTGAGATGGAAAAAACATCAGAATAGAAATCTACATTCTCCAAGAGAGGTTACTTGATCTGATCGGACCAGACCACAGTAAGAACCCTGGAAATTTCTGTCTTTACAAAATCGAACACAGCCTTGCCATCACGTGCAAAAGGGGCCAAGGCCTTCTACTGTGAAACCAACTTTGGCCCCTGAAGCTTCTTCGTATTGACTTCTAGGCTCTTAAAAGTCTCACGACAACCTGCAGCAGAATGATTTACGTGGTGAAGGAAATCCTTGATCGTTCCGTCACTTCTCGCGATTCATTATCCCTCCTCCATCCATGAGCTAGCCCTTGAGCCGCTCCTCCCAGACTGGCAATTCTCTCCTTCACCAGCAGGGTCTCAGGCCCCTGATTGGGCTCGTGGCAAAATCTCAGGTCAATTCAGCCTTGAATATCCATGTTCGAGGATCACCATGCTGAGAGCTGGAGGGAAGTCCTCGTCAACCAAGGCTAGGCGCCATGGAGCACGTTCCCGATGCAAGCTTTGCAATAACCTGAGTCCACGGGGTCACACGTCCAGCTCGTACGATGCAGACAGTGCGACCAAACACAACGCCAATCTCACGCTCTGCATAGACGCTCGCCAGCTATCTGCCAGCAACTGCCAGTATTGCAAGTTGCTCCGACAATCTCTGCAGGGTTTTGTTGGGAGAGACTGGGCCCGTATCCGTGATCCTGTGTGTATTGATCTTCTGGAAGGCTCACCTATCAAGGTGTCGGTACAAGAGCCCAGCGGCAAGTCTATCGCGTTTGAGTTGTATACTCCGTCAGGTGTGTCTTCGGCGTCTCTTTTGTCTGCCATGTCGGGTCCATGACTTTGTAGACAATCTTCACCATTCTAGCCACGACAACATTGTCAAGTTCTGATACTTCGGCAGACCAGCGGCCACCGTGGCCAGCACTGGGTAATGCTCGCAGCATTCCAATTTCCTCGGGCTCAGACGAGTCGTTTGATTTCGCCCGCAAGTGCATCAAGGACTGCATGTCCAACCCATCACATGCCGCATGCCGGAAATCCGCCCCGAGCAGACTGCCGACCAGACTCATAGACGTGCAGAGCGACAAAAACCTAAAATTGATTGAACTGAAGAGCAAGAACGTCGAATATATTACCCTCAGCTACTGCTGGGGACCTGGATCGACAGTGACCACGACGAGCGCAAACTTACGAGACATGCGGAAACGGATCGACTGGGACACGTTACCGGTCCTGTTTCAAGACGCTGTCACCATTACACGCCGTCTGGACATTCGCTATCTGTGGATCGACGGCCTGTGCATCATCCAAGACGACAAAAAGGATTGGGAGAGCGAATCATCCAAGATGAGCGACATCTATGAAGCCTCGTATATAACAATCGCGGCAGACGCATGTGAGGACAATACCCACCCGTGCCTGGTGCAGCGTCCGAAGCGATTGCGTCTGGAACATCGCAATACACGAGGGAAAACGCTTACAATCAAAGCTCGAAAAGTTTCCAACCACCACGAAGCCCCGGACGAGGATCTAGCCTTTCGGACTGAGGGCCCTCTGAGGGATCGAGCCTGGGCATTGCAAGAGAATGTCTTGTCGCCTCGACTTCTGCACTACACAGAGACGGAGCTGACATTCGAGTGCCGCTCGGCATATCGCTGCGAGTGCAATCCCTCGTCAAGGCGAAAAGCCACGACTCCAGGCCTATTACCGAAACTGCTTTTGTCGGTGAAACAGCGGTCCAAGATCTTCCGTACCTGGCACCGCATCCTCGCCCAGTACACGCTCCGCAAGCTCACCGTGGCGTCTGACAAGCTCCCAGCCATCTCGGGGATTGCGAAGAAGGTCCAAACCGCGACCGGCTCGGTCTATGTCGCGGGCTTGTGGAATGACAATCTGGTCGAGGACCTACTCTGGGCGTCGGCACCACATCTCGAGTCACCACACCTTGCACGGAGGTTGGACGACTACCGCGCGCCGAGTTTCTCGTGGGCCTCGGTGGACACGCAAATCCAGCCTTTTGAGCTTGAAGAGGACGAGACCGTCGAGTTGAGCGCGCACATCTCGATTACGAAGACGTCGTGTACGGAATTCGGCCTCAATCCGCTGGGCGAGGTCACGGACGGGTTCATCGACTTGTGCGGTCCCCTGGCGGAAGGGACGTTGGTCGCTCCGGAAAGCTACAAGTTCGAGTACCACTTGGCAATACCTGGCAGCGGGACTGCCGTGAGCGTTTCCCCAGATTCACTATTGGTGCAAGACATGACCGAGGACGATTTGGAGGGGATGGTGCGACGAGGCAAACAAGGGGAGAGCTACAAGCCCTTCAAAGCACGGGTATGGTGTCTCAGCGTCGCGGGCCATTCCCACGGCTGCGTCTCCGGGCTTGTCTTGACAAAGTCATCGCGAGTCCCCGGGGCGTATGAGCGGATCGGCTATTTTACGTGTGGGAACGACTGGCTGGTTGGGGCGAAGAAGCAGAAGATTAAGCTTGTGTGAGGAGACTGAACGACGTGACCTGGTTGTCGATACACCGACTACAGATATAGGTACATGTATTTAAGCGGTGGTGACGGACCCAACGGGGGATCTGGCATCCACATCCAGGGCTGGAGACGTGGCACGGGGCTGTCTCTCAAGCTCTTCCTGCCCGACTTGTCCTTTGTCCTCCCCAGCTTTTTCCATCCCCAAAATCCGGGGTGGCCCATAATACTTTCATAGTATTTTCGTTTGATAATCTCTTGGCAAACGTCACCGCAAATCGCCAATGCCAAGGGAGCCGTTATCACCCAATTTTTTTTGATCCCCGAAGTTTTTCCTTTTTCCGGCGACATGAGTCTATACTGACAGGGCCCCATCGCATCGCTTTTTTTTTTGGCTTTCACATCCATTGTTCCTTACCCTGATACACTCCCGTTTGCCCATGCACTGAGCAGACCTCCACAAATCTCCAAGAAGATGACGACATCACAGGGCCAAAAAGCCGCAGCCCCCGTCCGGCTCTGGGGCGGCAGGTTCACGGGCGAGATCGACCCGCTGATGGACCAGTACAACGAGTCTCTGTCGGTAGACCGGGTGTTTTACGCGCAGGACATCCGCGGCTCGATCGCGTACGCGCGGGCGAACGTCAAGACGGGGATCTTGACGCAGCACGAGTTTGAGAAGTTGGAGGAGGGCCTTCGCAAGGTGCTCAAGGAGTGGGAGGAGGGGACGTTTCAGCCGGCGCCGGGCGATGAAGGTGAGTGACTAAGTGAGTGAGTGAGTGAGTCGTGCAGGTTCTGGCGTACTATAGGCGTTGTTGTGATGCGGTGTTGGGCATTGGCCAGAAGGGGGAGTCGGTTAAGTGGGATATATGTCGATGCGTGGGCTGTCCACCAGTGCACGGGGAGGATTGTTCATGATGTTAACTGGCAGAATGTTCTATCTCGGAGTAATCACTGACACTATACTGCAAAGACATCCATACCGCCAACGAACGCCGGCTGGGCGAAATCATCGGCACAAACATCGCAGGAAAGCTCCACACAGGCCGCAGCCGCAATGATCAAGTGGCGACCGACATGCGTATGTGGCTCCGCGACGAGCTCGTCCTGATTGAGCAGTACCTGGTCGAGCTGCTCAAGGTCATTGCCCAGCGCGCCAGGCAAGACATCAACTACATCATGCCGAGCTACACGCATCTCCAACGGGCCCAGCCCGTCCGGTGGAGCCACTGGCTCCTCAGCCACGCGACGGCGTTCCAGTCCGACCTCGAACGTCTGCGCTTCACCAAGAAGAATATCAACAAACTGCCCCTCGGCTGTGGCGCCGTGGCCGGTAACGCGTTCGGCATCGACCGGGTGCAGCTGGCCAAGGAGCTCGGGTTTGAGGGGTTGATCATGAACAGCATGTCGGCGGTCGGGGACCGTGACTTTGTGGTCGAGGTGCTCCAGTGCGCGGCGACGATCGGGAGCCACCTGTCGCGGTGGTCCGAGGATCTGATCTTGTACAGCTCGCTCGAGTTTGGCTACGTCAAGTTGGCGGACGCGTACACGACGGGCAGCTCGCTGATGCCGCAGAAGAAGAACAGCGACTCGCTGGAGCTGCTGCGCGGCAAGTCCGGGAGGATTTTCGGTGCCATGGCCGGGCTGATGATGAGCGTCAAGGGCCTGCCCACCACGTACAACAAGGACCTGCAGGAGAGCCTGCAGCCGATGCTCGACACGGTCAAGACGGTCAAGGACAGCCTGCAGATTGCGGCGCGGTCGCTGGCCACGGCGACGGTGTATCCGGAGAAGATGCGGGCGGCGCTGAGCCCGGACATGCTTGCGACGGATCTTGCCGAGTATTTGGTTCGCAAGGGTGAGACTTTCTTCTCCTATCCGCTCGTCTTATATCTAACTCGTTGTCCTTCCTCATTTTCATCACCATCCCTATCCTTACCCTCTCCTTGCCATTATCATGACCATTGACCCTTGTCTCTGACGAATTCCAGGCGTCCCCTTCCGCGAAACCCACCACCTGGCGGGACAGATGGTCGCGCTGGCCGAGTCGGCCGACGTGGGCCTCGACCAACTCAGCGTGGCGCAGTTCCAGGGCGTGGACGCGCGCTTCGGCGCCGACGTGCTCAGCGTCTTCGACTACGAGCGCTCGGTCGAGCTCAAGGACGCGACGGGCGGGACGAGTCGGCGCGCCGTGCTGGAGCAGTTGGAGGCGTTGGAGAGGGCGCTGAATTGATAATCTAGCCTCGCTAGATACCTAGATACCTAGAGAGGTAACGAGGTAGCGAGGTGGCCATCTAGGTGACGATTGGGGGCTTCAAAAACAGTACTACAGTCCCGAGGACGTGGTTAGGTAGCACTGGTAGGTAGGTGGGCAGTCAGGGAGGTATTTTCTTTACGAGATGGACGATGGACTTTTTGCCAGCGGGACAGAACAAGTTGAGGTGACTTTAGTTTTGTCGAGATGGACCTGGATAGACATAGAAAAGAAGACTCGGTGCAATACCTTACCTACCTTGCTCGTATGTCAACTAACTAACCAACTCATAGACCGGTTATTGTTACGGCTTATCGTTTTCAATTCTCGCTCTCACTCTCGCTCTTGCTCTCGCTCTCGCTATCGTACACAACACAACACACATACCACATACCAATTCTATCCACTTCTTCATCTCCATGTTCATCCCACCAAAACATCATCTCGTCGAATTGACACGGAGGCGGAGTCTTCGCTCCACTCCCCTTATACTCCAGAAGAATGCATTCATCTCTCTCCCCTTTGTAGCCAAACTTCGACCGTAAAACTCGTTTGTCGACCTCACCTCGTGCTCTTCACACGCTCTTTACCTCCAATCTCCAAAACTATTAGACAGACACTGCTTATTTATGGCTTTATGGCTTTGTGGCTCATGGGCGCCATCATCTCAACCCGTACCTAACCTAACTTGACTCTTGTCATCGCAAATAAATGGACTTGTTTTCATCTGCTTTAGCTTTAATGCCAGGCCATGCCATGCCGTAACTCGGAAAATCCCTTTTCTTCCCGCCTGTTGTTTCCTCATGACCGAATGTGTATGGAGGGGGTATCACAAAAGATGTGGGTAATTGTACACTGTATCTTTCCGTCCGCTCGTTGCTGGCTGGGTGCAGATCTGTCCACCACGAGCATCAAGAGAAGCTCTTCGGGATCGGTCGAATCCTCCGCAAAACTCTGCACTTTGAATCCCTCAAAATCTTCCGAGGACATCAGATCTTGCAGGTAAAACACATCAACCTCGCGATCGCCGCTTCGAATTGGCAGGGATCGCAATCTCAACCAAATGATCCTCATCGTCATCGTCATCATCATGGTCCGCTTGTCCCGCGAACTCCGAGGCCTGCTCGTCAGGATCATCATTCATTCCATACGCGTTTTCCAACTTCTCTCTCTCCAACGGACTCAACACCTCTTCGTCAGAACTGTTGCTCTCAACTTCTTCGCTTGGAGCCACCATTTCTCCCATCTCTTCGTCTTCAAAAACTTCCAGCGGGCGCCGCTCCAGACTTGTCCTGGCTTCCAGAGGTGGATTTCCCGAATCTATGTCAGAACCCGACCCATCGGACGACGAGTCATCGAGTGACCCATCAAAGTCGTCGTGTGACGTTTGTCCATGCATTTCTCGACTTGGTGCTGAAGAAAACAGACTGGTCAGTCCTCTGCTGACCGAAAAGCTGTGGTGGTCGCTTGTGTTTGTATTAAACGAATTGATATTACTCCGCTTCCCAAACGTCGTAATGTCTTGTTCCTCTTCGTCCAACGAGAACGGGTCGCCTGAATCGTTGTCATCGCCATTCCCCAGCGCAGCGAACGGGTCGTCTGCTTCGGAGCCGAACTCGGACGCTGCCACCTCCTGCTCGGCCTCTTGTTTGTGTCTCGCTAATCGATCAGCCAACCGCCGGCGAGCACGTGATGGCTCGATGTTGAGTGGTGCTGGCGGAGGTGGAAGTAAGGGTATTGGCTGATCGGACTGTTTCAAATGCAGAGTACATCATTAGCTTAAAACGTAAACAGCCGTTGGATTGTATTGGTCCCACTCACACTCTCCGACGAGAGACCGCTATCAGCAGCAGAAAGCTGATTCACTGTCCTCACGTGCTCTTCGTCCTCTGCATCATCCATATCTTCGTCATCGTCGTCAGAGGAGCTTCCAAACCCACTGGAAACTGATCCATTTGAATTGTAGCCAGCGCTGGTCGCGCTACCATTGTTGGACAAGTCGATGCTGTCCAGACCATGCTGGCCTCCACCCAGTCCAACTCCAGCCAAGCCACTCGAAACGCCGAAGCCTTGTCCAGCATTTACAGCATTCAGAACAGCTTGCCTGGATCCGATACCGTTATCTGGTCGAAACCCTCCCAAGATGGCATTGTCGCGTTCTCTGGTTTCGGCGAGTGTCTTGGTAACGTATTCCTCCCAGGCCTGAGAATAGATATAATCCTGAACGATAGGCGATAGCAACTCTCTGGGGTGTCGTTCGCCAAACTTGACGACCTCTTCTGCTACTAGTGTCAGATGTCCCATGTATCCTAGGCGCATATTCCTCGCCCGTTGTTCTTCGTCACTTCGTCTCTGCCCTTCGATAATCGCGTCAGTGATACGACCAGTTTCGAAGAGATCAAACGCTAAAAATCGGTTATGGCCGCGGTCCATGGGCCCGTTGAAAACTTGCTGCACAACATCATACACGACATTGTGGAGGAAGTTATTCCACGGAAAGCGGAAAAAGAAGCTCTGTCCGATATTAGCACCTCACATAGAATCGGCAGAACAAAAATCTCACCAAAATCGTCGGGACAACCCTGTTCTCCACAAACATAATTTTCAGATAATCCCCAACCACTGGTGCCTCGTCCCCAGCAGGAGCCTCTGACTGGACGACTTGCATTGTGTCATCGTGACCCGATTGGAATGATTCTCCTTCTGGCTGTCCTTCATCGAGTCGAAGTTTCGAGTGAGACGGGCTAGTAGGCGGCTCTGGGCTATTCGCCGTGGGTGTCTTATTAGGATCCGATGCTTTTGAGAACAATGGTGCAGGTTTGTCGTCTGGATGGGGCGAAATGTCTTCAGGCTGGGAATCCCGTGTTGAGGTTTGAGTGTTCACCTCATGCTCATCGGGTGCGGTCATGTCCGTGTCCTCAAGGCTGAGACGGCGAACGGTCTCATCGAGAGCACCAGTCGGCGTATTTGCTTGGTCATAGGATCGCGGAGATAGCGTCGGCTTTTCAGCCGAGTCTGGTTTCGAGCTTGAAGCGAGATCTGTCGCTTCAGAGACAGCAACCTTTTCAAATCCATCTTCGTCATTGAGGTTAGCAATGCGTAGCTCTTCTGTCGAGGTGGAGCCCGACGGGGTGAATGCATTTTCGAATCTCGATGAACTCGCCGAAATGTCGACGGTGGAATCTTCCGATTGCCTGGTAGACAGAAACGCCCCTTGCGCTCTGAGTCTCTCCCTCTCGGCGTCTCTGGCTTTGATGAATTCTTCACTGCCTCGCTCGTTCAGAAGACCCATATTGCTGCAATGAAGTAGTTCAGCCATCAACTCGCAGGTCTTGAATCGGTCGAACCCGAGGGGCTCGATTTGTGTTCCCCATGCCGATTTGAGTTGGCCTCTCTCTACTACCCTGGTCTCCTCGCCTTCGGTGACAGTGTGCTTAGAGCTGAGGATGAGGTTCATGAAGTCCGGAACATGATGGGCAAATAACCTCAGGAGGGTGCCGAGATAGATGGGGTCGTGGTTAGTCGGAGGAGCATCAGCGCTGTGACCTTGGTCGGGATCATAGTCTGAGTTGTTCTTTCGAATAACCTCGATCACGATTCCCACACCCACTGTGAGCGGGTTTCCGCCTCTGAGCATGTATGAAATAAGCTGTCGGATGCACTTTTCCGACACCAATTGGCGTGTCAGACTGTTGGGACCAATGCAGGATTGCTCATTTTGAGCCGCGTTCGCAGATATCGTGATGATGGCTTTCAGGAAATCCCCAGCAGAAGTCTGGGTCGAGGAGTTGCATTCGGGGGACAGGTTAGAAAGGAGCATTGGGATCAGATCTTGCCCCTGAAGCCAGTCCACGATGCCCATTCCGCCGTCAGATTTCTCCAGACTGATGATTTTCAACAACAGGTCCATCACCATTGGACAGTCGACGTGCTGGAGAATGGCGGGCACGATACCCGGAAGCGACTTGAAGAAATCCAACATCTCCTCAGTCTTCTTTTCGAGTAGGGTTTCGTTGACCTTGGTGAAATAGCCAGCCTGGAGAGGGTCCAATGGAGCAGGTTGCCGCAGGAAATCCCAAAACTCGGTGAGATAAGGAGTGTTGGCCATCAGAGACTCTGTAATCGACCAAGTCTCGCAAGACAGAATCTCGCACGCGACATAGGCATATTTCAAGCGCATCTTCTCAGCCTTCTCTTGTTCTTCGTCCAGAGGTTGCGGGTCATCTTCATTATCCGTCTCAAGGCCTTTGCCCTTTTCATCCTCCTCGTTTTCTTCGTGCTCGGATTTAGGGCCAGGAGCAATAACGTAGTTTAGGAGAGCATGTAAATTTGGTTCATCGCGCAGATATTCTATCAGTTTAGTGTGGTGCGACTTGAGCTCCTGAATCAGGTCAGTCTCTTCTAGCAAGTCTTCGAGCCTGACATTGGGCTTTTCGAGGAGCGTGTCGATAGAGGATATATTGGAGTAGCCTCCAAATCGCCAAAACATGGTTGCGGCTGCGATTCGGACGCGATCGGAGCAATGCAGGAGGTCTTAGTAATGATACAGTATCGTAGGAATGTGATCGTCAAGTAACAAGCAGTGGGAAGTCGTAACTCGTGAGCTGAATATTGAGTAAGACATAGACAAACGGTCCAGCGCTGTCATCAAAATCCAAAAAATTAGCTCTCTGACAACACATGGAGAAGATGAGCAACCGGGAATCTCTGTGCGATGTTGCCGGCAACTCGGAGTGTGCAATCACGCATGTTTACCTGTTGTTACAAAGGAGTGACTGGAAGAGAAGTCCAGACTGCGGTCAAAGACTGAAGTCCAAGGACTGTTCGCCTGGGAGGAATTATTGTAGGGAGGAAGTTGTCTGAGCGCGAGAGGTGATTGAGCGGTGGTTTGTGAGTTGTGGATGAATCGGGATTCTGGTTGGAGGTTCGGCCGGTAACCAAAAAAGAGAGAATGTCCACGCGCGAACTTGGCAGCGAAGAAGTCAGAACTGCACCATGCACGCAATCACCAATCTCCAGCTCACATGAAAAGCAGCGCCGGGCGTTTGTAGGGTAGGGAGGAGCGATAGTATTATGGCTGGCGCCTTGAATAGATTGTAGTACAGGGTCTGATAATAGTAGTGACAAGAGTTGTGCTACATGTAACACGGACCGCAGGCAAAAAGAGCCAAGTGATGTGAAGAAGTACTTGGGCACGAGGTACAACACCGGCTGAAGAAGCTGGAGTCCTAAAGTCCCGTCGGCCACAAGGACAAGTTTGCGACGGACCATTAGCAGATGATGCCTTGCCTTGTGGCCCATTTGCCGGCGCCTCCACAAACAAGCGCCCCCCTTTTTCCTTTCATACCGCGCCCAACCAGCCGCCTATCCTGATTCCAGATGATTATTGCCCGCCACGAAATGCCCATGCCACATGGCTCCCTAGAAAGTCCGAATGGCAACCTCCCCCAGATATCTTAGCGGTTCCCACTGAAGCCCAACCATCCAACCGGCCCAAGCACTAACAAGTGAAAATGATGACAATGCCCAGGCGCATGGGAGGCGTTACACCAGATGCAGATGAGGTGGCACAAAGAACGAGGCAAAAAAAGGGGCGCCGCAAGGACACGTGCAATATTTCCGGGATCATCTGGCAATGCTTTGGGCAGCATAAGGATGAGGCTCCTGTGCTAATTATCAATTTGCGCATCTGCAGATCGATTGAGTCAATCACCAGCATCTCGTGCGGGACGATCCTTACCCCTGGTCTCCCTTCTTTCCTCACCTTCGGCCTGTCACATTGTTAATCAGCATTGTTCAGTATGGCGACCAGAAATTGCTAAGTCGTAAACAACATTGATATGATTCAAACATTTATGGCGCATAGTGAAGATGCTTGAACAGAGTACAAGACCACCACGCAGAGTGAGATGAGAGAATTGTAAATGCCAGATGGGCGCTGGTGGGATAATGGCTGGGTGCCGCCGGATAAATGTCGGAGCGAAATGACGCTCCAGAAGCCCAACTTGGACAGGCAACTCTCTCACTGCATCGCTGCTCCATCTACAAGGCACTCGAGTGTTTCGAGCACAAACACGACATTTCCTGTATGTTTACTCTCGCGCATGGGCACACCCTGTAATTCAAGAATTCACACAAGATGAATCGACTCTTTGGTTCAAAAAACACGGCTCCCAAGCCGACCTTGAACAGTGCTATACAAAATGTGGGTTGTCCTTGCCCCTCGCCGGACAGCTTGGGATGGTCTGACCCTTGCCGCAGGTAGACACGAGGATCGACTCTCTCGATGTCAAGCTCGCCAAAATCAATGCCGAACTCTCCACATACCAGCAGAAACTCTCCAAAATGCGCGACGGCCCCGGGAAACAGGCGATAAAGCAGAAAGCCCTCAAAGTCCTACAACGGCGCAAAATGTACGAATCACAACGGGACCAACTCCAGCAGCAGTCATGGAACATGGAACAGGCCGGAGTGATGCAAGATAATTTAAAGAACGTCATGACCACCGTGGATGCTATGAAGACCACGAATAAAGCGCTGAAACAACAATACGGCAAGATCAACATTGACAAGATAGAACAGATGCAGGATGAAATGGCGGATTTGATGGAGATTGGCAACGAGATCAACGAAAGTATAAGCCGCGCTTACGATGTACCCGATGAAGTTGACGAGGCCGAGTTGGATGCCGAGCTGGAGGCGCTGGGTGAGGATATGATGTTTGAGCAAGAGATGGGTATCGGCGAGAGTACCCCAGGTTTCCTGCAGGATGAAGTCGCGCCACCGCAGTTCGTGGATGAGCCTCCGGAGCAAGCAAAGGTCAAGGAAGCCGCCGGGGGTGTTGGCTGAGAATATCTTGCAGGGATATGAGCCATCGTTTGTTCCTCGTTACAACTGCTGCTGACACCGCATAAATCTGTCATGTCGCGTACAAGCGTGCCTGTCTCATCATTTGAAGTCCACAGTTTCAAGTATTCTTCTTCAAGTCCTGCGTCCAAGCTCTGACGGCTTTGGGACCCTCGTGTGCCGCCTTGAATAGCTGTCGCTCACTCTCCTCCAATCCTCTCAGAAACTCTGCTCCGTCGCCCAATGCGCCTCGGGGGTTATGTGCCTGATCGGCAATCTCTGCCGCTCGTTGTTTGAATGTCTAGACACGCGCAAAACGCCTCTCGCATCAGTTTCAGGCGTGGATTTGGGCGCCATGGGTTGACGGAGGCGCCTGAGCCCGTAAGAGGCAGGGGAAAAGCCACGAGTACCTAGACTTACATCTAACAAGGTATCCAGCACCGCGCGATCATCGAACAACTCCATGATCCGGGCACCGAGAGCGTAGAAGTGCGGCGCCTGGGCGCGCAGGTCGACGGTCTTCGGGTCTGCTTTGAGCGCGTTGATGACGCGCTGTTGAAGCGGCGCCGGGAAATCCAGCGTGACGAGCCGTTGAGCGCCAGGCGTATTCCTAGACGAGAGACACCGTCAGATGTTTCTCACGCGTTGCAAGGTGCCTGGCAGACGCGTAGAGATAGATATATATACCCACCCGGTTGACACCGCCAGCATGACACCTAGCCACATGGGCAGATCGATCTTTGTGCCCGCCTTGATCTATCACGATGTATTAGCGAACGGGGTCTTTTTGTTATCTTCCTGCGCATCTGCTCATAACACAGGAATTCTCTGGCTCCCGACTGACCGTCCCACCGGCATTACCATCCAAGTATCCAAGGCCAGGCACGTCCAGTTCGAAGGTGCAGGGCAGTTTTTGCGAGTCTGTCAAGATGGCGTCAACGTCATAGTAGGCCATGCTGTGCGCGCGTCAGTCGATCATGCTACACAGGCCGGGCCGCTGAGATATTCATATGTTGGTCTTCCGAGATTGGAGAGGCCGTAGAGTGTTCTTTTGCATGTATCAAGACAAGCCGGATTGTGTTGATATGAATCCGCCAAGTACATATACGAGTTGCTCCACCCCCTGACCCGCCTAGTGGGCTACACATCGTCAATCCTACAGATCTATGTACCGAACCGCAAAATCTTGCCAGCGGTGAGCCGTTGCCCGAGATATGGACGATAGCAATTTTAGAAGATAAGGCATGATGGCCGTTGGATCTACTGTAGAGCAGGGGCTGTTGATAGTCTGGAAGTCTACACGCGCCGCAGGCATCTCCGGTAGGGAGGAAGTTGATACTCTCCCTGTATCAGAGAACTGCAAGAATGTGGCTCACACTATATGCAGATACTATAGGCAGTATGCTCGTTACAATGGTGACTCGATTTGTTCCGAGGTTAGGATAGAGCGTCGGCTCACTGTTATTGCTGGGAGACAATGCTTCCTGTCGAGGTAGCCTTGTCAATCTATCACCTAAGATTGTAGTCTACAATGACGGATGAACGACGAACAAGGCTGACTCACTTGTACGATATGCGATGATATCTATGATTTCCCTGACCAACGTGAGATTAGCAAGGCAGAGAGTAGATGCCTGGTTTTAACGGGGGAAAGTACGAGATTGATGGATGCTGGAAATAATAGAATGCTACCATATATATACCTAGGTACTCGTAAGTACTAGGAGGTATGTAGGTATGTAGGTATGTTCTCGTACCTGGCAGCAGTGGCTAGTACCTAGATAGCTATGCAGGTTGCGTAAGGTACATGGCTGGCATGGTTGATATGACTAGCATGATGGAATTTGTAGTAGAGGTGTTGCTGGTTTCACCCTTCCACCTTGCAGATTTGAGATCGGTATTTTCCGCACACGGCATGTTCACGCCATACAATTCGCCAAACAATTCCTCGTGTACCAGCATCACGGGCGGTCGTGCGCTTTGACACTCGCTCGAGCGTTGTTGGCGGAGCAGCTCATCGCTCCTGGAAGTCAATTGGGGACTGGATCGAGCGACGGACGTTCGCACACCACGGCACGGAAGGGAGGAAGATCGTCATCGATCTTGTTATGCAGTGACGGCTCGTCTCTAAGAGTGTCAACAGCGGCTGGAGCATACCGACAATCCGGTATTTGGAGACATAGGACACAGATTCACTTCCGGCGATGAGTATGCCGCTGGGATGGCTTCATCATCGCATGCGCACGTGAGACCGGATAGCCTTGTCTCAGCTAAGTGGTGACAAGTGTGCAGATGCCGCACATGCTGATGAGAGTGAGAGGGAGACCCTCAACTCAGTAGCCTGTTGCCGCCAGTGTACAAACCGCTTCGTGTCCTCGCCAACAATCCAACAACCCACACACCCGCTCTCCACATCCATACTTACACCTCACTTTGCCCCAGTAACCACATACAGAACAGAACCAGCGCTGGGGTTTGGCCATAAGTGAGTTGTTTCCCGTGCGCATGGCGAAACCTCCATCACCCGCCGTGTTTTGATCCAGTGGTTTGGCCCGCGCGGCAACGTAAGTCAGCGAAGGCTCGGACAGGAGGGCTTGCATGACGCGTTCTGATGGCATCTTGGGAAGATTAAGCGTACGGAGTAGCGGATCGCGGTCGAGAGCTGGGTCATAGGATGGAAGATGGCCTTGACTAGCTGAAGGTGATGAGGAAGGCTGCGGTCTCTCTCCAGTGGAAAGGGTGGATTTGACAGTTATTGTTGGGGAGGTCTGCTCTGGGGGTTTCGTAGGTGGAGGCGCGTCGGGCATCTCGATATCAATAGTGCTGCCTCTCTCCCCCCCTGCATTCTTCACAGGCGTGGTTTTGGCATTTTTAGACGAGTTCCGACGGCGCGAAGATCCTTTCTGAGCAGTGGTTGATGGAGTATCGTTCGCAGCAGCACTGCGCTTCCTAGAGTCTGCTGCTGTCTTCTGCGTCGGTTCCTGTCTCGCTTGACCTCTAGCAACCGTGGCGGCAGGTACGTTGGCAGCACTTCCATAAACATTCACCCCTGCTTCTTCGTCTGCAAGATAATGCTGGAACGTCCTATTGTAGGCGAGAATCCGCCTTACATTTTGTGTGGTCTTCCTCTCTTTTCCCTTTGCACCCTCTCGTTTCGGTATTGGGATGTGGGCATCGCGATAGTTTTCCTTATTCAAGTCGTTCAGTCGCTGTTGAATGGCCTTTTCTTGCTTCGCCGAGAGCTTATGAGCAGCCGCATGTGCTACCGTTCCTTCACGACCACGTTTGCGGGAACCCAGCTGGAGGGCAGGAACAGGGGCAACATTGTCGGGAACGTAACTCCAGCCATGTGAGGCACGGGCTGTGGTGGTGACTGGTAGTTCTTCAATTAAAGGCATGCCGTTGTTGAGACGAGGAGTTTGGGCGGCTCAAGTAATGGATGTGCGAGATTCATGACCAGGATCTCAGAGAAACGAGCATTAATACAGATCAGGTGTAAATGTCACCGGTGTGAATTGTCACCTATCCAGGTAGCGACGTGAGGGGACACAGAAGAGGATGTCTTTGACCGTTGAGTTTCCATAACGTGCCTAGGGGAGTTAAGCGGGGGGCAATTGAGCGCCTACGGCTGCCAAGACACTAATGCCCCTTATCCCTCTTGCGCAGGCGACAGGGCAAATGCTCGGGGTTTCATTGGCCTAGAATTGACTTCTCTGTCCAGAACACACGACGCGCACCCAGCGATTGCAAGTACAGGACACCTTTCCAGGAATCCCACGATTCTTTGGCCTCTCTGAAGCGCTGAAGCGTCCTACAAAGGAACGCAGCATGCATACGAGAACATGACCCTTCTGTCATCCCTCCGCGACCTGTACTCCCTTGATACCCTCGACACGCGATTTACGAATTCCTCCTCAACGCCATTAAAGTCTGTCAATGAAGCGGCCTCCAAGCAGGCAGTAAGAGATGGAAAGACACAGCCTACAGAAGCATCACAGCCACGATGGAGGACTACCGAGTTTTATGTGTATCTGGCTGTCTTCTTGTTTTGCGTCCCACAGATGTATTGGGCTGTAGTCAGTGTATCGCAGCGTAAGAAACTCAACCTCCATAAGCAAGACAAGAAATTTGACAGGCCTGAACAATAGCCGATTCCCCAAACTACTCCAAATATGAGCATCTTCTTTCTCCGGGTTGGCTATTCGGTCGGAAAGTGGTATGTCTAGGAATGCACAGACCAGTGTATGTGAACTACGAGGCTTATATAGATCACAGGACAACTCCGATGGCCAGTACGCCGGATTTCGAGACAACCTCCCATACTTGGCAGCCCTAGTTATTCTGCACCCTCTTCTTCGCCAGGCCTATGAACGTCTCGTTCTTCCCAGTCCACCAACTACCAACGGCAGCACGAATGCGCCGTCTCCTGTTGCCCAGTCCACAGCCGAATCCCGGCTTCGACACCGGCTTGCGTTCGACTTTGGTTCTGCGTTGATCTACATTCTTGCATTGAACGGCTCCTCCATCTTCAAAATCCTGCTCGTCCTGTTCATCAACTTCAAAATTGCCACTGCCCTTCCCCGAGACACGATTCCGGTAGCGACGTGGGTTTTCAACGTTGCCATTCTCTTCGCCAATGAACTTGCTCAAGGCTACCGATACTCGGTCATGGCCGAGGCCCTTATACCTTTCTTTCCCGTTGCGGCTGATTGGAGCAAATTCTTGGATTCTTACGGAGGTTTAAATCCGCGCTGGGAGGTTCTTTTCAACATTACTGTGTTACGCATGATCTCTTTCAATTTTGACTATTACTGGTCGTTGGATCGTTCGAGAGCAGGGAGCCCCATTGAGGTATGTTGTGAATGACTGATTGATGCTCTTATTCTTGACGATACGCTGACAATGTCAAGAAGAAGCAACTCGATGCGTCTACACTCTCCGAAAGAGATCGAGTCAAGATGCCAGCTCCAGCATCAGCTTATACCTCATTTCGTACATACCTCGCCTATGTATTATATCCGCCTCTTTATCTGGCTGGTCCGATCTTGACTTTCAATGATTATATTTCCCAATCCACGTATCGGCCACCGTCCGTGACGACCAAACGAACCGCGCTCTACGGGATTAGACTTCTGATCACAATGTTTTGCATGGAGTTTCTCATACACACTGCCTACATGGTTGCCATCTCCAAAGCCTCGCCGGACTGGTCTGTATATACGCCATTTCAACTCAGCATGCTCGCCTACTTTAATCTGCACCACATCTGGCTAAAGTTAATGATCCCCTGGCGGTTTTTCAGATTTTGGGCTTTAATGGATGGCATTGACCCACCAGAAAACATGGTTCGATGCATGAGCGATAATTATTCGGCTTTTGGCTTTTGGCGCTCGTGGCACCGAAGCTTCAACAGATGGACGGTTCGCTACGTCTACGTACCCCTTGGAGGAGGTCCTGGTGGCGGCTCAGGCACCGTGCGCGGCATTCTCAACATGCTAGCAGTCTTCACCTTCGTGGCCTTGTGGCACGATATCCAACTCCGCCTCCTATTGTGGGGCTGGTTGGTTGTGCTTTTCGTGCTACCGGAAGTTCTCGCAACTATGGCGTTTCCAGCATCAAAATGGAAGAATCGTCCGAATACATACCGCGTCATTTGTGGGATTGGAGCAGTCCTGAACATCTTGATGATGATGGCCGCCAACCTAGTCGGTTTCGCTGTAGGATTGGATGGATTGATGGGGCTTGTGAATGGGATTGCTGGCTCCTGGCAAGGTGCCGTCTTCATGCTCGGCGCCTGCTCTGCCTTGTTTGTCGGAGTTCAAGTCATGTTCGAACATCGTGAAGAGGAAAAGCGAAAAGGAATCAAGCTGAAATGTTGAGGGCTGGTGGGCTAGAAGCATCTTCGAACAGCTTGCGGTGACTCTGTGTTGAATAGCCAGCCTCCCATCTCTCACGCTAGAGGTCATAGCGTGATTTGGAGAGCCAACGCGATACACGTGAAGGACTCCCACAACAATTCCATGACATTGCTAAGCTTACTGTAGAGCTTCCACTAATCAGCAAGGTCCTCACGTGACCATGTACACCTCTCGTCCGAGCTTATCGGGCGAGAAGCATTTGTGGGGATTACCACCAATGCCATCAAGGCTTGACAATGGCTGAGCAAAGCGGAAATGATGCCTTTTTGTTGCTTGGCCTTATCCCAGCAAGATCGCCATTGACTTTCACTCAATGGACCTGACGTTAGATTCTCGCCCATCTCTCATCGCTGCGGAAGTGCGGGCGATACTGCCGCTTTATTGCTCGACCCAGACAGGGCACACGATGAAATCTCTGATTACATATCCTGGATCTTTAACACGAGTAGGTATAAGTGAGAAGACAAGCCGCATTGTTTTCCTTTGAACGAATGCATTCTTGGTGGGTAGTTCTCAATACATACTTCCATGACCTCGGGTCAAGATTCGCAATAGCAGTATAACAACTTGCCAATTCTTCCAAGCAGAGTGGAATCCCAAACCATGTCTATCCAGGTACGTCTGAGCTTGATATGCGAGATGACGAAAAAGGATTCTGCCACATAGATGGTGCTAACAGTGATGACTTCACTCGACAACAGAGCACAGACGAGAAAGCCCTGCCGGCCACGCTGTTCAACAGCAAGGGCGAATTGCAAAGACCGGCTGCTCAGTTCCGCAACTGGATTTCAAGTGAACCGGGCGCGAGGTTCCCTCCTGAAAAGGACAGATACCATCTCTACGTCTCATATGCTTGTCCATGGGCTCACAGGACCTTGATCGTTCGACGACTCAAGGGCCTGGAGTCGATTATTTCCGTCACATCGGTCCACTACCACATGTCCTCTGTTAACAGCTGGCGCTTCGTTGAGCCTGGCGAGTCGTTGCCGATGGAGGACGTGACTCCAGACCCTTTGCACCCGGAATTTAAGCGCGTGAAGGAGCTCTATTACAAGGCTGAACCAAACTACGGAGGCCGGTTCACGGTTCCTGTGCTGTGGGACAAGAAGACGGAGTCGATCGTGAGCAATGAAAGCAGCGAGATTATCCGCATGTTGTACACCGAGTTCGACCAACTTTTGCCCGAGGAGAGGAGAAAGGTCGACCTCTATCCTCGAGAGTTGAGGGCGAAGATCGACGAAGTCAATGGATGGACTTATGACAATATCAACAACGGTGTCTAGTGAGTGCAGCTCCTTTTTGTTCCCCCAGTCCAAGCCTCTTCCTCTTTTTCTCGAACGCAAAGCCCAAGACCAAAAGCTGATGCAACCCCCAGCAAATGCGGCCTCACGCAGACCCAAACCGCATATCACGACGCCGTGACCGCTCTCTTCGCCGCACTGGACCGAGCTGAGCAGGACCTCTCCTCCGCCTCCCGCGACGGACCCTACTACTTCGGCGCGTCCCTCACAGAAGCCGACATCCGCCTCTACGTGACCATCATCCGCTTCGACCCCGTCTACGTGTCCCTGTTCAAGACGAACCGCGCCATGATCCGCACCCACTACCCACACCTCCACCGCTGGGTGAGGCACCTGTACTGGGAAGTCGAGGCCTTTAAAAGCACCACCAGCTTCGAGCATATCAAGGGCCACTACTTTATGAGTCTCGTCATGTTGAACCCGAGCGGCATTGTCCCTGAGGGGCCGGTACCCGATATTTTGGGGCTGGATGAGGAGGAGGAGAAGAAATGAGACGCGGGATGCTTGGAGTACTTATTCACCTGTGCCAGAATATAATGCGAAAGGGGTGCGGAGGTAAGGGGGCAGAGCCATGAATGCCGAGTCTTCTCCGTGATTCTGTTTTAGGAAAGTGAATTAAATGTAAAACGTTTTAGTGAATACCACGTCTGACTGGTCCAGATCACCCTTTTTCTGTGCATAAAATGAGCCAATAGTGGCGGAACT
Source organism: Fonsecaea nubica (assembly GCF_001646965.1). NCBI lineage: Eukaryota > Fungi > Ascomycota > Eurotiomycetes > Chaetothyriales > Herpotrichiellaceae > Fonsecaea > Fonsecaea nubica. The sequence continues at coordinate 64,192 of NW_019173720.1, forward strand.
AAAGGCCGCAAGAACGGGTGGAACCAGCCCACGCGATCCGATCTACAGGTTTGGTTAGGTTGGGTCGGGAGTCGATCAACAAAGAGTCTCTAAGCTCGAGTACATTTCCGCCACACGCAGAAATCACATCAGGGCACTGAGTGCTCCAGCAGTTTCCCCATGTGTACTCGGCCAGGCCTCCTCGATACTCTCCGTCCATACGCCTGATCAAAGCAGCTTCATCGCAGCCCCTTTCCTGAACGTAGATGGTAATGGACACAAGTAATATATAAAAGATACACGCATGCGTTGAAACCTAACACTACGCCACGCGGATACATATATCCGTACCTCGTACATTGAAAGGAGCCATCACACCACGAATTCAGCTCCCAATGTCTTTTTTATTGTCAGACCGGGACGAACCGCCCCCTCTAGTTAATGCAACCTGCGACCCGCGACCTGTGACCTGCGACCTGCAACTGTGTGACATGGACTGGGAGTTACTCGGTACACAGCCATGGAACCTCGGATTTATGTCTCCTCGTGACCGGAGCTAAATCTGGCTGCTAAACTCCGGCTGGAATGACGAGTTGGCGATTGGACGGAAGGAACGAAACGTGAGTTCCAGCCTTATGCTCATACCCTCGTGCATATCATATGTAGATAGGAGGACATACATGTTAGTAGGGACCTGGTATATAAAAGGGCGCGGAGTCTCTGGACTTTTGGGGGGAGGACGAATTGGAATGTTTGTCCGCCAGTTTCATATACTCTCACGTCGACTTGAGATCAGATCCCTGGATTTTGCTTGCAGCATCGACGCAAAACCAATCAGACTTAGCTGTATTTTCCAAGGTATCCAAACAAGACGATTCAGTTCCAGCAAAATCAACAGCAAAATGGCACACTCGTTTGACTTTTCGACCACCGGGACTTCGGTGGCGGAGATCTTTGCACCAGCCATCAAGGGCAAGACGATCCTGATCACGGGTGTCAACAAGGGCGGGCTCGGGGGCAAGATGGTCGAGATCCTCAGCGCACACGCGCCCAAGGCGCTCATCCTGGCCAGCCGCACGCCGTCCAAGATCCAGGAGATCATCGACGAGGCCCGCTCCAAGTCGCCGGGTACGACGTACATTGCGGTGCCGCTGGACCTCTCGTCGCAGGAGTCATGCCGCCGTGCCGCGTCTTCCATCCTCTCCAACGCACAGGTCGACAAGATCGACATCGTCTTCAACAATGCCGCCATCATGAGCATCCCGGAGCGGAAGCTCAGCCCCGAGGGGATCGAGTTGCAATTCGCGACCAACCACATCGGCCACTTCCTCTTCACAAACCTGCTCATGCCCAAGATCCTGGCTGCCGCAAAGTCCAACCCCAAAGGGAGCACGCGCATTGTCAACGTCTCTTCCCGGGGTATCGCCTACAGCCCGGTCCGGTTCTCCGACATCAACTTCGACCAGAAGATGAGCAGCCTGCCCGAGGCCGAGCAGCCCGACAATGCGGCGTTGGCCGCGACCGGCCGACCCGTCGATCCCAGCGAGACCTACAACTTCACCGTGGCGTACGGCCAGTCCAAGTCGGCCAACGTGCTGTTTGCCCTCGGCCTCACCGCGCGATTGTACGAGAAACACGGCATTCTGAGCTTCGCCCTGCACCCGGGCGCCATCATGACCGAACTCAGCCGCCACTACGATCCCGAGACGCTCGCGGCCATCGTCGAGAAATTCAAGTCCGAGTTCAAGACCGTCGACCAGGGCTGCGCGACGCACCTGGTCGCGGGGCTGGACGACAGCCTCGGCCCGGCCAACCTCAAGGACGGGTCAGGTATCTTCTTGAGCGATGGGCACATTGCAGAGTCTCCTGCCTGGACACACGATCCGAAACTGGCGGACCGACTGTGGGAATTGAGCGAGAAGTTGGTCGGTCAGAAGTTTGAGTACTAAGAGAGCTTTGTCACTCGTGCGACAGCGCAGTGTGAGGATAGGGAGAATTGGCCATCAAAGTGGAGGGGGGAAAGGGGAGAAACTTTTGCTTCAAGTCGCACCGAGGCACCACGGCACCACCACCTACTTATATGTGCCAAGCTCTGTGCCAAGGAGCTAGCTCACTATGAATATAACCTTATTCAAGAAGCCGATTGGCTGTCACGCTGTCACGCTGTTCAGCACTCATTCTGTGCATATCTATATACCTACGGTTACTTACTCGTCGAGTCGTATGTCAAAGGGCGCGCATACTTTGCTCCGGATGCTATTTCACCATATTACTTCCATGTCTGTGTGCGTTTCTCGTGTGCGAAAATAAAACAGGCTGGGTTGAGAGGGGGAAGACTATCGTGTGTCGCGATATTCCTGCTTCACACTCCATACAACTCCTTGACCACTCTCCATCTCGGCACCTCTCCGAACCCGCTCGGCTGGTTGATGACTTTGGCGCGACACCACTCCTTGAGCGTGCCGATGCTGTGTTCGCGCCCGTAGCCCGTCTCCTTGGCACCCCCGAACGGCACCCCGAGGATGTTGCGGAAGTAGTTGTTGACGTAGACTAGGCCGACATCCACCCTTTTAGAGAAGCGCCAGCACCTCTCGCTGTTGCGGCTGAAGATGATGCTCGTCAAGCCGTACCGGGACTCGTTGACAATGTCGACGGCTTCGTCTTCGGTCTCGAACGGCGTGACCGTCACGAGCACGCCGAACATCTCCTCCTGTGCAATCACCATGTCTCGCGTCACGTCGGTGATGAGGGTGGGCGGCACGAAGAAGCCATTCTTGCAGGCCGGATCCTCTGGTAGCTGACCCTGTGCCGCGATCTTGACTTTTCCTTCTTTCTCGAGATCTTTGGCCTTCTGCAGGTATCCAAGCACCCTCTGCTGTTGAGCCTTGCTGACCTGCGGCCCCAAGTGGGTGGTGGGGTTTAGACCGTTCCCGGACTTCAGCTTCTTCACCCCGGCAGCCAGCTTGTCGCAAAATTGGTTGTAGACCCCTTCCTGGACGAGGATCCTCGAAGATGCGGTGCATGCCTCGCCTTTATTGAAGAATGCCCCTTCGAGCGCGTCTCCGACCGCGCGATCGAGGTCCTCAACGTCGTCAAAGACGACGAATGCATTCTTACCTCCCAGCTCGAGGACCACGGGGGTCACGGTTTTTGCGGCTGTCTCGGCCGCCTTTGCGCCAGCCACGGTCGAGCCGGTAAAAGACACCATCTTGACAAGATCGTGCTTGATCAGCGCCGCAGGTACCTCTGGCCCCAGGCCAGGCACAACCTGGACCACATCAGGCGGCAGGACTTGGGAGATGATCTCACACATCCTGAGCACCGTCAAGGGGGCCTGCTCTCCGGGCTTGATGATCATGACGTTACCCGCGGCGAGGGCTGGGGCCGTCTTACCGCCAAAATGGATTGGAGGCCAATTGAACGGCAGGATGCCCGCGCACACCCCGAACGGCTCGTAGATGACGGTCGCATTGACACTGCCTCTCTGGTAGAATTCACCCGGTAACTTGTCGCAGATGCCGGCAAAGAAGCGAAAGATGTTAACGAGAAAATTGATGTCAAAGGACAGAGCGTCCTGCTTGGGTTTTCCGTTCTCCAGGCACAGCAACTCAGCCAGCTCGTCCTTGTGCGGCTCTAAAGCATCGGCACATCTGAAGAGCAAGGCGCTCCGTTCTGCGGGAGATCGCCAGCGCCAGTCGTTGTCGTACGCTTTCTGAGCAGCCTGAACGGCGGCGTCGACCTCAACGGGCGTCCCTGCTTGGAGATTGGTGATTATCTCACCCGTCGCCGGATTGTGGACCGGGAACTGGAGCGAAGTGTCGTCAGAGGAGTACCGCACTTTCAAGATCTCGGGATAAGTTGGAGGCATGGCTTGTTCCGGCAAATGAATGAAGTTGTGAGACCACCTCAGCGTCGTATATTGGAAGTCGTCAACCCCGGGCAATTTTCAGACTCGAACAACCTTGTCGGTACTTCCAGAAAGGTTTTCAACAAGTCTCTATCTCGTATGCGTCAGAATGCGGTTTTGTCATGACGTTTCCAAGATCATGAGATGGCTCTGACCAACATACTGCGGAGATCACTGAAAGTTCCTGATTCTATATTCGGAGTGACAGTCGACCCCCTTGCCCTGCCTTGATTCGGTCTGCGTTGGGTCTTGCCCCAAAGAGAGGCCGTTTCTCCAAGGAGACATGGTTGTGCTCCGCACCATTTCGTTACTCTGCATGATGCGTGCATCGCGGCATATGCCCGAAGATCCTGGTCTTGTTTTCCTGTCTAGCTCTGCAAGTTGGACGATCAAGGGTAGATGATGTGACACGTAAGTGCCGCAGGAATTGTATGCATTCTCATGCTTGTGTTGGTCTGTGATGATGTGGATGGGGTGAGAGTGTCGTGTCACTAGGTCCATTCCCTCATTGCCGAAGCCTCGCCATTGGGAGCCGTGAGGCTCTCCACCGAACCAATAGTACAGGCGAGTATCAAGTACTCACGACCTATTCTGCCAAATTTGCAGAGAGCAGTGAGCAATAGGTAACGGGAGACGAAGAAAGCAACGAGTACCAGATCCGGTTTAGGTGATTTATCCTCTTTGGGAATAGTCAAAAGCTTGGCAAACAGACACTCTTGACGCGACAACATCCACTTTCTTTGATTTTCTTATCTTTGCATGAGACATGAGAAGATTGGTCTTTTTGCGTTGAACCCTAAGTCTACTTGATTGATTGAAGCGGCCGCCGTGTGACACTCAAGTATATTGCAACTGCGTTTAAACAAAATGTGCTTTTATCTGCTCATTATCTGAGAATCCCGCAGAGCCGAGACAAGTGGCTTTAGATCGAGTGGTCGATCACAGCTTCACTCCCGGCTTCATTTGTTCCCTAAAGTCCTTCTTCACCTCCGCCATCAGTTCGGGTCGAGTAAGCAAACCATAGGCCGTCGCTGCCATGCCCTTGCCACAATCAAGAGCACGTTCAAAGGCCACTCTGGTCCCCGCTGCAGCTGCAAATGCCGGGGTATGTGGTTGAACCTCTGGGTCGTCGATACCAATGGTAAAGACACCGTGGAAGCCAGGCACCTCGTATGTGACGTTGCCCATATCCGTCGAGCCACCCATGATCTGGTCGCCCGCATTCTCCAGGTACTCACGACCAAAGCTACCCATATGTTTCGTGAATTCTCGTGCGATGCCCAGGCTTGTGATCAGATCTTTGTAGTCATTGTCCCTACCCACTCGCGTCAATATCATGTCATGCTTGTCCAGAAGAAGACACTTACAGTTGCCAGGCACAATCAACATGACAACCAGTTGCCAGGGCCCCGGCCTCGAAACAGGCCTTTGCTTTGTCCGAAAGCTCCAAAAGCTCGGCGAAACTTGAGCCGCGCAGGAAATATTCGAGGCTGGCCGAGTCGGGAATGATGTTGGGCTCCGCTCCTCCTTCGCGAATGACTCCATGCACCCGAATTGTGGGAGCAAGTTGCTGCCGTAGCAACGAGATGTTGACGTACGACGCAACAACCGCATCGAGTGCATTCTTCCCATTCCAAGGAATGACTCCAGCATGGGCATTCTGGCCTTTGAACGTGACCTTGACTTGTCGACGTGCAAGACACTTGCCTGCCGCCACACCGTCCATATTCACAGGCATGCGACCCGATGGGTGGGCCATCAAACAAGCATCAACTCCCTCATATGCACCTGCTCGGATGAGGCGCACTTTCCCACCACCGCCCTCTTCAGCTGGTGTTCCCAGCAGGCGAACTCGTCCTTCTCGCCCACTATCCCGGAGTGCCTCGGCCGTTGCAATGAATGCCGCGATGGAGCTGGTGGCTATCAGGTTGTGTCCACAGGCATGTCCAATGCCCGGGAGAGCGTCGTATTCGGCATTGAAGACGATAAGCTGTCCTCCATGTCCAGCTTCCACCTCGAAAGACGTTTCGAGGCCGTAAGTGTGTCGCTTGACGTGGTATCCGAGCTTTTCCATCAGATCGCAGATGTTGTCGTGGGCGTGGAACTCGCGATAGTTCAACTCTGGATCATCATGAATCTGGACATGGGATCGTCAGTAGCAGGTTCTTTGGTGGATGGGCAAGAAGAGGAGACAGACCTTCTTGCAGATGTCGGCCAGGTGCTCTTCATTTTTGCTGATATATGCCGAGATGTTCTTGTGCAGCTCCTCTGTCGACAAAGGCTCTGCACTCTGCGGAGTCGTCATATTTGGAAATTTCTCCCCTTACAGATGTTGGTCTCGATGTGACTGCGCTCTTCGACTTGGATGCTAGTCGCTTTGGTGATGGGATAGACTGTTGTTCCTTCATCTCTCAGTGGTATCAGTGCCTTCACTTATATATATATAAGCTCAGCCTTACGGCTGGAAAGCAATGGAGAGCCCCGGGCTGCGGCCCATGAAGCATTCGGCCGGACACGTCGTGGATTCTCGCCGCCAGCGATAAGCTAGTATCACACCCCCCGGAAGTCGGCAAATTCAGCCATTCATCAAGGGAGAATGGCCTTTTTCCGTCTAAGCGAGAGCCGAGTCAGCCACTCAGCTTGCCTCCCTCGACCGGCTCTTTCGTTTCTCAGATTTGTTCACTCAGCGACCAAACAATCATGGACAGCACTGCATCACCCAAACGTGGTACTCGCTCCAAAACCGGTACGTTAATACCTCGGCGTGGTGCAAGCATCTTGACGCTGAGACACCATCCCGCGTTCCAGGCTGCGCGACTTGCCGGACTCGAAAACTCAAATGCGACGAGATAAGGCCCGTCTGTGCAAGATGCTCCAAGTCTCGTCTGAAGTGCGACTGGGATCAACCCGTGAGACGAGCTCGCACGAGGGTCTCGACGGTCAATGTTCCACCCAACAGGCTCCTCGCGCCCGCCGACGCATCTCACGCGAGTCCACATTCGACAGAGAGCGTGATTTGCGATGATACCCGGTTGAGTGTCACCTCATCATCACCAACGCCTAGACAAGCCTTGGATGTACAATCACCCCTGAGCCTTGTCCCTTCGGCCCTGTCGACGGCGCACATTCCCCTTTCAAACGCCTTGCAGCTCACTCCGCAGGATCAACAGTCGTTCGTGTACGTCCAGAACTCTGTCATGGTCCTCCGGATCGGCAAGCCTTTTCAATGGAGCAACCTGTCTTACGTCTACTTGAACATTGCGAGCAAGTACGCAGGTGTGATGAGGATCTTTATTGCCGGCGCGTCCATGGAGCTCCGGTCGAGAGCGCTCCTCGACCAGTTCGATAGGACATTGTCCTCTGACCAGTATGAGCGAGCCCGCCGGCTAGAACACTCGGCGACCAGCCACTATCACCTCGCCCTGAAGGACCTGTCCGCGCTGGTAGATCACGTATCCTCCTCCCAAGGCAGCGACGACGACGTCGACGCCCTGTTTGCCATGTGGTTCCTCATCCTCCATTTTGGACTCTACGACTCGCAGAGCATCGGAGCGTCTCACGTCCACCTGGAGGGGATTCGATCTTTTCTCAAGCCATATCTGAAATCGCGTGGGGAGCATGGCACGGCGACACTGCCCCTCGCATCTCAGCAGTTGTTGTACTTTATCTCGTGAGTCTGGTCGCTCTCTCTATCTCTTGAGAAGTGTCCGCCCCCCCATCCTGACCCTGACTAACCCAACCCAACCCAAAGGTACATGGACGTTTATCTCGCATTCAATAGCATGGCTTCTGGGAAGCTGTGGATGGATCTGCTGTCGGAAGATGCGGACTCGCCGGTTTCGTACGACGGCCTGTTCTACAGCGCCAGATCGTGTCTCCCCAAGCTCTGGGGACCCCAGTATCCGGTCTCCGAGTTGCTCGACGACCTGGAGAACTACCGACCTCTCCACCTTCTGCACCTGTGCCAGAAGCCGAAGCTGAGCATCCTCAACCTGGCCGCTTCTCCGGACATGGGCCGCAGCGACAAGGCCGGCAGGCAACGGCTGTGGAAGGAGCTGACCAAGCTGGGAGATGTACGTCCTCTCTCGCGCTGATTTCGGGGCGGGTTTGTCGTTCTAAAAATCTGAGCTGACGGTCTGAGGCAAACAGGAGTTCGCTGATGTCCTCGCCCTGGCCGACAGGGTCGTCGACACGGGCACCAAGAGACTCATATGGACCGTCTACCACGCCAGTCTCGAGTTCTACGCCCTGCAAGTCTTGTACTCGTGCCTCGATCCTGACGACGAGTATCCGCCGTGGCTGCAGCGCGTGGTCGCCACCGTCACCAGTATTGGATACAAGGCCGTAAAAGAAGACCCTCGGCAGCTGTACCGCCTGGTCTGGCCGCTCGCGATCGCAATGATACGGACCAGAGACTTGGTCCATCGCGACTGGCTGAAAGACCAGCTCTTGAGGGCGCAGATCCTGCTCCCCAGCTTTGGACTCCCCGGGTCGGTGTGGGACGGGAAAGGCTTGCTCGGCCAGCTTCTCCTGGAAGCGAATCGCACATGCCATTCAGTGGCTACGACAGCCGATCAGCGGTTGTTGCAACATTAGATACCCATGCAGGTTGTTGTCCGTGATCGCCATTACTGCAGGGGTGAGGGAGACCCTCTTTGCACGGCTATTTTCCGGAACCGTGTATGCCTTAGACTGTCTTGAATGTCTCCGAGACCCTCGCTGTGTGACATGCCTGCATCTGCCCTATCTTCCTATGTAAGTGTAACGACGATGATCGCCGTAAGCGAATCGGATCCTTCTGAGCCAGTCCTCGGCTGGACGGGATGATCGAATGCTCCCAGCCCCAGGGACGCGTATCGATTCCGGCGACACTCGCTGGCTGGCTCGCACACTTAGCCTCGTGTGGCCGATAAGAGGTTTGCTGATTCCATGAGGAAATGATAAGAGTCTGTGGAGATGCGAGGGGGCTCCAACTGTTTGCCGACGTGGCCAATTAACGCGCTGGCTGCTTTTGCCGACATACATATACCAGGAGGATTTCGATTCGAGGTCCCTTTCAAAAGAGTGCCATGCCACCCAATCGAACGATATAGACATATCGCGATCTCGAGTCGAGTCGAGTCGAGTCAAGTCGCCACAATATGCACCTCAATTCTCCGACTCTGGACTGGAGAAGAAGATAAGGAACAACAAACAAAGATGGCTCAAAATTCCTTTAGGGGGAGATCATATCCAGCGTGTCGGTATGGGAGCTGGCAAAAGTATAAGTAAAGACGTATACAACTGCACGGATATTACTGGGATGGTGTTTTTGTGGTCTCTCTGACACGCGGAACTCCTGCCATTCATCATCTGTGCCCGCAGTTTTATTTTTCAAGCAAATCATTATTCCTGAGAGACGAAAACGCCCACATATCCTCTCTGTCTGTTCTTCGCGAGCAAGGAGAGATACCGGACAATTCCCGACACGATCATGAAAGAGGACCACAAAACCACCTCTGCAGAAGTCAAGCTAGACTGCATCATCATGCAGCCTAAAGACATCCTGGAGGTGCAAGAGGGAGACAGCTTGGCCCTGTCGTCGCCGGCAGAGTCGAGGGAGGTCTTGAGAAAGATTGATTTCTGGTCAGTGGGAGTGATAAGATTCGAGCAAATATGTCTTGGGAGAGACTCGAAGCCCTCCGTCCGCACGAATGCGACCCCCTGGCTGACTATATCTGGATATCAGCATGATTCCCCTGATGGGATTCTGTTACCTCTTGCAGTACATGGACAAATTGGCTCTCAGCTCGGCGACTCTCTTGGGGCTGTTGCAGGACTTGGTAAGACAGACTCTGGGAGACACAGCCGGAAAATTGTGCACCCTTGACGATGGGGGAGCTGTGCACCATATCTTTTGTCGTCCTCCGACGGATGCATGTGCTGATACTGTTGCTTGTATTGCCAGGACCTCCACGGCTCCCAGTACTCCTGGTGCTCGGCCATTTTCTATTTTGGCTACCTCGCGTGGAGCTGGCCCAGCTCTTACCTCCTTGTCCGGTTTCCGACAGGGAAATACATCGCCGTCACAGTGTGCGTGTCCCGGGTTTGCTTGTGTATCTGAAATATCTGCTTTCCCACGTCGCCCTTGTTTGGCACAAGCATATGGAAACCGCTAACGAGTCGACATGCAGGTTTTTATGGGGCGGCTTTCTCATGTGCCACGGGGCAGTTCACAACTTCGGGGGACTCATGGCGGCACGTTTCTTCCTTGGTGTGGGTGAAGCAGCCGTTGCGCCTGGCTTTGCCTTGATCACAGGCATGTTTTATACACGCAAAGAACAACCTCTGCGGTAGGTACACGTCCCCTCTCCACCCTGGTCCCTCCAGATCTGGCTGCGATGACTCCATTCAGGTGATTGTTGGTCAGAAGACTTCACAGACACTGACGAGATTCGGGGATACAGACAAGGCGCTTGGTTTGCTGGAAACTCGTTGGCCAACATCTTTGGTGGCCTGGTCGCGTATGGCATCGGTCAGATTGAGACGTCGTCTCTTGGGAACTGGCGTTTGCTCTTCCTCATCATGGGTAGCATCACCTCGGCTTATGCTTTCCTCCTGTACCTGTTTCTCCCGGACTCGCCAGACAAAGCTAGGTTCCTCGACGAAAAGCAGCGGCGAATTGCACTGGAGCGCACGGTCGAGAACCAGACGGGGCTCCTGGATAACAATCACTTCGTTCCGAGCCAGGTCGTTGATGCCCTAACCGATCCGCAGTTGTGGTTCTTGGTGCTCTACACTGTCTCGGTCAACCTCGCCAACGGGGGATTGACCAGCGTAAGTCCCATCTCGGCATGTTCTCCCTACCGTCCTTTGCGATCCTATGATGCACCTTGACGCATCTGGACTTGTGTGCGGACGCGAATCGGAAACTCTGGGCGAACAATGCTAATTGGTGTCTAGTTTGGGGCACTTGTGGTCAAGGGATTCGGGTTTTCCAATCTCAATGCCCTTCTCATTCAGATGCCCATTGGCGTGGCGCAGCTCGTTTTTCTCCTCTTGACGTCGAGCTTGGCCACAATCCTTCCATCAGCCCGACTGGTCCTCATGATATTCAACACCCTCACTTCCATGGTAGGCATGATCATGGTCTACGAATGCAAAAGTCGCGCGGCGCGCATGACGGGACTGTGTCTGGGAAGCGTCTTTGCGGCCAATATTCCTCTTTCCTTGAGTTTGATCAGTTCCAACGTCGGCGGTTTTACCAAGCGGTCCGTCACCAGTGCCACCTTGTTTGTCGCCTACTGCGTCGGCAACATCGTGGGTCCGCAGTTCTTCCAGACCAGCCAGGCTCCGAGATATGCAGTAAGTCCCACCCCCTTTTCTCACAGATGTACATCTCCGTTTTCTGCGGTGACTCTGGTCATTGACATAACTTTTCTGGCGGACATGTAGACCGGACTCAGGGCATCGCTCTCGGGATTGGCATTCGGCGCCTTCTTCCTTGCATGTCTGCTGGTGTATTACGTTTGGGAGAACGCGCAGAGGAATCAACGCCACGGACAAAGTCAGAGACGGAGCGTGGATGAGGCGCTGCGAGAAGATCTGGCGGGCAAGACAGACCGCCAACAGCCTGATTTCCGATATGTGATATGATGGTCGGTGGGAAGGGCAGTGATAGCGAGGGTCTTGAATATGATGGTTCCATGTCGAAGATGATGAGGGGTCCGCCTACTGCGAGTAGGTAGTAGCTATCATCACTGGGCTCTAGGCACTTCGCTAGGCAGGGTGGAGATTGATAATATGGTTGTTTTTGCGATCAGATATTCCTTTCGGCCAATGCGCGGGTCGTGCCATTGTTTGCTCCTTGCCCAGGGACTCTCATCTCATCCAATGTGCTGAAGGACGAGAGATAAGACCCAACAGATCATGGTTTGGATGCCGTCGCATGGAGTGAGTGCTCATTTCTTCTTGGCTAAACTCGCCACGCGAGCCGCCGCCCTCAAAAGAGCCACTGTGCCCTCTCGTTCTTTGTCCATGGCCTTGAGCCTCAGCATCTCCACAAGTTCAGTCTGGTCTTCTTCAGCCGACTGTGTCTTCCTCTGTCGCTTTATGTTGCCGTTTCCATATAAAACCGTCCAGTCGGCCACGTCTCTGTCCACAGTCACGCCCGCACAGATCTTTGCATGTGCGCCGACTTTCACATTTGCAAGTACTGTCACATGAGACTCAATCAAGACACCTTTGTTGATGGTTGCTCCGGCATGGATCTGCGAGCTCGGATGGATGTATACACTATCGTTGATGACCGTTTTTAAGGGGTCGCGCTCCTCATCATCGACATCACCAGCACCGCCCTGATGGATCAAGGGACTAGGCTGGTTGCTTTCGATTCCGGGAGCACTTGATGTCTTTGAAGCCGGATCAGAGGTCGAACCACTTGTGCTCTGAATGGGGCCACCGATAATACATTTCTCGGAGATGATGCATTTGTCACCGATAAACAGGGGTCCGTGAGCAGCGACCAGTTGAGCTCTGGGATGTACTAGGGTATGTTCACCGGCTGCGATGGCGTGTGTGCCACGGATGTAGGCTCCAGGGTCAAGATGGGTGGTCTGTCCGAGGGTCACAGGTGGGCGTGATGATGATGCGGATGTTGATTGCGATGGTTGAGAGCTCATCTTATCTTGAACTTTAGAAAAAGGGAAAGGTGGAAAACGGGAGACTTTAGTCTTGGGAATTGCGATTCCCTTCCACGAGACGAGAACAAGAAAACGCGTCAAAGATCAAAGAGACAGAGACGTGGTTGATTGGCTTCCACATGTGATCACGTGAGAGGCTGAAACCTGCCGCTTTTTACATGGAACTTGTCCGGACACCGACATTTGATCAATGTTTCAGAATCATCCACCCTTCTTCGTCCCACAAATTCCACAGACACCCACGTCACCGGCATTCACATACCCGCTCAGACTCTTCTTGCATGTCAGGCTCTGACACGACCAGTGTCGGGGATCTTTTCGAGTGTCTAGGACGTGTGAGCACGCCATGCAGGTGGCGTTGAGGCGGGGGTTCTCTAGCGAGCAGATTGGGCAGGACATCGTTGGAGGTCGTGGCGAGGATGGGCCTGAGCCTGAGCCTATGCCCGAGGGCGGGTCGGCTGAGACGACTTTGGCTGAGCTGGAGTCTGGGGTGGCGAGGTCAGATTCCGACTTTCGGAACACCGAGGTGGTATTCGGTCTGAGCATCAGGGTCGGAGATGCATCCTTTGTAGACCGCGTCGACTCTGACTTGGGGCGGTGACACGAAGATTCGGTGTTTGTACGAGTAGCAGCGCTTGTCTGGCACTCCTCTTTCCTGCGACCCCTGTCTCCTGAGACTTGACCGGCTGTGTTCGTGTCAGCTTGTAGCGTTGCTGGGGTCCCAACCGACTTGTGTGTGGTGGATGTGTCTGTGTAGTCCGTTTCGTTTGATGGGATACTGCCGTGATCTTTGTTATTTCGAAACGGCTGCAGGTAACGATCGAGTGTATTCAGGTCTTGTAATTCTCGTTGGACGTTAACGTCTTGTGTATTTTCGTTCTCGCAGACCCGGATCATCGCCCGGCCCTGACCGTCTAGCAATCTCTGACCGTTGATGTCCTGGGCATCTTCCTCGCCAGCATCCGCATCTTCGTAGCCATCTTCGTCCTCGGTGTCCTCCTCGGCAGCGGGTTGGAGATCTTCGACCTCTTTCTTGTTTGTCTCGAACCGAGCCAACGCAGCAGCAGCCCTCAACTCCCGGCCTCGTTTACTCTGGGCTACCCGGGGCTTGCTCCCAATCGGTCCCTTGCGGTTGATCTCGAGGCTCAACCGGGCGTCCTCGTCCTCACCGAGCGCCACACCGTTCTTGCCAAATTTCTTCTCGATCCGCCGATCCCTCTTCTCCTTCCAGGTCAACTCTGGCTTGTCCTTCCGAGCCTTACGTTTCCTGTTCCGACTTCGATACGTGCCTCCACAAAGCGGCAAACTCTCCAACTCCTCGCTGCGCAGGACGTTGTTGCCCATGACGGTGCCCAAGTCATTCAAGGTCCGCCCACCGCCCCAGAAGCCTTCGCCCGTGTATCCGCGTTGCCAGAGGGCCTTCATCTCGTCCGCGTAGATGTTTCTTGTCTTCCAAAAGTCCCGCCCGTGGTTCATGTGCGTATTGTGCGCCAACTCGTGCATCATGACCATCTGCACCATGTTAAAGGGCACCCAGCCGCCGCTCTTGCTCTGGAGCACCAGCTGGATGATTTCACCATTGTTGAAGTTCCGACCGATGAATTCTCGGTTGGGCTCGTACTCTTCCAGCGTGGTGACGGAGAGGTGGTGGTTCTTCATCAGTGGCAGGCATTGTGCGGCGATGGCGCGCAGGAATGTGTCGGCGAGGTCGTAGGATGCTTGGTCCGCCGGCGGTCGAGGAAGTGGTTTGATGAAGACAATCCGATCATTCGGATGGGATGATTTCTGGTGATTCAACCGTAGAATGTTAAGGGGCATCGTGGTGAGTTGGTTGCACAAAGAAGAAGACGAGGCATCGCCACGCAAAGAAGCAGGCGGGGAAAATGTTCCAAGGCGAGACGCGGGAGTCGTGTAAAGTGGCCGATAAGCGATAAGCGGACGATCGATCGCCGCGAAAATTGCTCGTCAAAACGTGACCACAAAGGACAAGTACAAATACACAGCTATTATCTTTTCTCAGTATCATTACCCTGGCGGTTCCACCATCCTAAAGTCTACAGCTGAGAATAAACAAGGCACAAGTTGAAGCCTATATCTTCAATCTTTGTGTAAAACTCAACAGTCGTCCTTGACTATCGCCGCCGTATCCATCGTTTCCAACCCCGGGCGTCCACACCGTATTCTTTCCCGTCACTCTCAAACTCAAGTTCCTTATCAAAGGGCTTTTTGGCATTGAAATACCCAGATCGTGACCAGTCAAAGGGGACATGCTCCCCGACTGCATCATCCCACGGTGCCCACGAAGAATGTGTCCAGTCAGGCTGGCATTTGACTAGCTGCGGAGGCGAAGTCTTCCATTCGATTTCAGTTGACAACCCCATATCATGTTCTGCCTGCTGAATATTGGCCGAAGCGTATCCGTGCTTTGACTTTGTGTTTCGCGATTGCTCGTCGTTGTAGCCGACATTGACGCTGGGAATGATGGCTATTCGGCCGTGCCCCAAAGTCCACAGGTCTTTGCAGAATAATGTCGGCTCGCCGGTATAGCACTCGTCCTTGTAAGCAGCCCGGAATTTGATGCTGTGCGACAATAAGGGCTCTGCCTTGAAGACGACGGCTCCGTTCCAGCAGGCAAATACTTGGAGGGGGAGCTTTTCGTCAATGTGAGACCTTGCCGTCCTGTCATTCCAGAATAGGTTGTGAGAGAATTCAAAGGATCCACTTTGAGGAATCTCCACAAACATGTCGCCATTCATGCTGCGCCCTATCCAAGAGTCATAGAAGGTGTCTCCATTGTTGTTCCAATCCATAGCACAAACCATATCCGCTCGCTGATGGCGTCTTTGATAAATGAGTTCCAGGATGTCATCGGTGCAGATTGACACGTCGTTCAGGAAAATAATAGCGCTATCCCTTGCATACTTGTCCCGTTGAGCGGTGAGCGGAGCCAATGCCAGGTTGCGAAGCTTAGCCAGCTCCGTCACTCGGTCATTTCCACTCTTCAGGGGGTCGATGTCGCTTGTCCGGAAATAGTAAGTCACATTCAAAGCCTCGATCTCATCCTTCAGTGCGGCCAGAATCTCTGTTGTACCATCGTCGGAGCGCCCACCGACAATAGAAAGAGCGCAATCTTCGGGCCCAAGAAATCGCATTGCTTCGACGATCGAGCCGAGAAGCCGTGGAAGCACATATGCGCATTCGTACAGGTTGAGTGCGAAAAAGTAGCGCTTCCGTGGTTGCTGGACATTGAAAGGCAGGCTCTCTTTTGGCCGCAACATTTTGTATCTTTCCTTGATAGGCCGTGGACATTGTAGCCGGTCGAAATGAGTATCCTTTGGGTCCATTATGGCGGAGATGTATGGTCCAACCATGCCCATTCTTGACTCGTTCAAATCTGCGACTGTAGGGACCGACAACAACTCACCCTCCTCTTCTCCAAAGTCCACGCCGAAAGAAGCAGATGTGTTTTCCTCGACATCGTCGCCTAAATCGCTCGAAGATGTTGTCCCCCCTGTGACTGTCTCATATCTCCCAAGGTCAGAAGAATCGCCGATGTCGCTGATCCTAGGAGTTCTCCAGGCAGGCTTGACTATTGATTCGGCATGTCTTAATATGGGACTGGATAGCAAGATGTAGAAGAGACAGACAAGCAAAAGACCAACGTATATTCTTTCTGAGCCTCTCGAAGGCCACAGTGAAGAGACCATCGTAAGACCTGAGGATTGCGAAGTCAGGGTAGACGAGAAAGACTTGACCTCATGTAGCGAATAGACAGTGCTTGAAAATCAAGTTCATGTGTAAATTCTTACCTGTTATTGTTTCAGTTCCATTGTTGAGGCACGGGTACGGCATGCATTCCTTGCATGTAGTGGAACGCGACGCGTTAATGCGAACAGCAGCATTCTTCGCCCTTCTTTTTTCCGCTTAAAAGCTCGTCAAGACAGAAGGCGACTCAGTTTCCGCCCGAGCAGACCAGTTCTCAAATGGGCCAGTGCTATTCCAAGGGAAACCCCCTCGTTGTAGCATGAATTGGGGTGTGTAGGACCGTAGCTCATAGCCGCAATGTTTCCAGCCCCTTGACATGCAAGGACTGTGAGAGGTGTCATAGACATGACCTGTACATACCAGAGACGACAAACAGCAGCCGTAGATACTGTACACAGCTTCTTTGATCTCACTCGTTCACTCTGATGACAGGTAACTCACCAACGGTGGCACGGAGGTAGTGACAGAGTGCAGCGCAGACTGGCTGAATGCTCTACCGTACATCAAAAAGGGCACGTGAGGGGTCAGTCAGTACGGCAGAGTAAAGTGCCATCATCGCAAACTTGTACCTCGTATTCTTTTCATTTCATCTCATATGAATGTATCTGCAAGAGCATGGCTTATGAAAGAAAGAAAGATCCGGAACCACCTGCCACCCCACAGTCAAACAACAGTCTTCTTTGATACCACCGAACAGCCGAGATTTTTGATTTGTCGTTCTTGTCACTCCACAATCTCATCGTGCACATGTCCAAACTGCCGAGGTTCAAATCTCTTCCTCCAATCCCCATCCATCATGTTCGGAGTCCGCGTTCCAGACGACAAGAAATCCTAATGGACAAGATGTTGTGGTGAATATAACTACAATAAGGAGGTGGATCTTGTCACATCTCGTACAAGTATTTTGTTCAGCGCGGACAGATTTCCGTCTCCTCTCTCGACGCCACTATTGCTGGCTTCTTTTGAAAAGCTGGGACTTCTATCGTTTCTACCTCAGGTTCTGCGAACAACTGCGCCCAAATACCCGTACACTCGTCTACTCAGTCCTCTCCATTAAACAGGACAATGGGGTCGAGAAAGCCCTCATCGTCAACCTCTGGATTTTTCCAAGCTCTTCCCGTTGTACCACAGCAATATACGGCCTCCTCGCCGCACGAATCGTCAGATGATCCAGTTTTCTCACGCGCTTTGTCCCTCTACCTTCCCAGCCCGCTGCCAACCCCTCTCGAGAACCATTTCCATGACTTTGCACGACTTGTCCTAGAGCCGTCAACCCTACAACACACGGTCGACTGTGATACTGATCTGCCAACACTCCACCCATTGACCACCTTTGGCGAAGAGAACAAAGTAGCTCCTCTCCGTACAAGTGAAGGATGGCGAGCTCTCAAGCAGATTCAAACTCGCGCCGGCGTGGTGGGAAATGGATATCCTCAGCCCACCTTGAAGCAAGACTTCAATCGACGAGTTCATCAATTCGGCACCCTACACCTTTGGCACGGTTCGTGCGCGGTGACCACCTGCCCTATGGCCATGACTGACGGGGCGGCTGTGCTTTTACGCCGACATTTCGATGATCCGGATGGAGATCAACCCGGTCGCGGTGCTGTACTCCGTGAAAGCTATCGTCGTCTCGTCTCTTTGGATCCTTCGACCGCCTGGACCAGTGGCCAATGGATGACCGAACGCAGCGGTGGAAGTGACGTACGGGGCACCGAGACTGTCGCCCGCCGGATAACTGCTCAAGAAATTCAAAATGATGTCAACCTCAACCGGGACAAAGACGCACACGGTCTCCCTCTCGGCCCTTGGATCGTGGACGGGTTCAAATGGTTCTCCTCTGCAACTGACGCCGACATGGCCGTTCTTCTGGCACAGACAAGCAAAGGGCTTAGTGCATTTTATGCTCCTCTCCGCCGAAGTACAGGTCGGCCGTCATCTTCCCCATCGGAAACAAACGGTGTCCGGATTCAACGCCTCAAAAGTAAACTTGGCACAAAGGGTGTGCCAACCGCCGAGCTCGAGCTCAAGGGAATGCGCGCCTACCTCGTCGGCCAGGAAGGCCAAGGTATCAAGGAAATCAGCTCTATCTTGAATATCACACGACTACACACCGCAAGTGGAAGTGCAGGTGGCTTGGCAAGGGGATTGGCAGTGAGTCGTGCATACACGCTCGTCCGAAAAGTAAGAGGCGGCCAACTTTTGCGGGACAACGCGCAGCATTTGGCCTGGATGGCCCACGAAAGCGTCAAATATCGCGCCAGCGCACACTTTGTCTTCCTTGGTATTGCACTTTTGGGCGCTACTGAACAGGGCTATGAGGTTGTGACACAACACACCCGCGGCGCAGCGGTCCTCATCCCCCACTCGAAGGAGAAACAAGAGATGCTTCTCCGTCTACTCACTCCCGTGATGAAAGCGCAGGTCAGCTTGAATGGTGTCTTGGGCTTGAGAGCCTGTATGGAGTCGCTCGGTGGGGTGGGTTACTGCGAGAACAACGAAGACGGCGGTGTCATGAACATCGCCCGTCTATTCCGCGACTGTTCGGTGAACACCATCTGGGAGGGCACGACGAGCGTCATGGCCGAGGACGTGTTGCGGGTAGTAAAGAACCCAAAGACGCAGACTAGGGACATCCTCGACGACGTCTTTGGGGACTGGGTGCGGAATGTGCTGAATGCGGTTCAAAGCGCCACCCACGATGGCCGCCAGCAACGAACAGCAGGCGTCTTCGCCCCGGAATGCGAGATGACCACGAACCGCTACAACATACTCCGCGATCTGGTCCGCTCAAGCGACGCGCTGTCTCTCCAGCGATGCGGCCGGGACATTCTGGATCACATTGAGGCCGTGGCGTGCGCTTGCCTGCTCATGTTCGACGCCACCGTCGACGGAGATGAGATCGCGACCGAAATCGCAAAGCGCTGGGTCAGGACGCACGCCTTGCCCGCCGACAAGGTCAAGATACTACAGAGCGAGAGCAATATTACCTCGAGTGACAGGTCCAAGGAGATCGAGATGGACAGGAGGATTTTCCTCGGTTCGGCGGCGGCGACATCGCCTGAAGCAGCGATACAAGCCAGACTTTGAAATATCGTGGCTGGATCGGGCTGTAATTGGATGTGCATGCCTGGGACACGAGAAGGGTGTAAAAATCAACGCATATAGTCGAAACTGAAATGAAAAAAGGGACAATTAAAAAGGAATAAATATTCGACCAGTAGCTCGACCATGGTCATCTTGTGCCCCCCTACGTATTCTGACAGGACTTTGTAGCTCATCATCAACTAAATACCTCACATACTGTTCCGACAAATCCAGCCAGGCCGCCCAGGTTCGAAGCCGGTGCTGGACCCGTCACCGGCCCGGTCGCAGTCATGGTAGGGACAACGAGGACCTGGTCGCCCACTTCCATCCACTCGACCGTGCTGACGAAACGGAAAGATACCCTGATTTCTCTCCTCTCCTCGTTGGGCTTGCTGCCGTCGCCGTTGCCGTCGCCATCTCCACATACCTCGACAGCAGCATCGTTATCATCATCATCATCGCCAATGTCAAAGCGAAAAAGCTCCGAGTCGTCCCGAGAAGACGTCGCAACGGCCCTCGTCCTAAACTGCTCGTCCTCATCAAGCGCGACTGCCGTCACTTTGACAGCAGCACGAATACTGTTGATGTACACGATTGCATGCCCCCCTAAAATCAGGACTGGTGAAGTTGTCTGTGCAAAGTCTGAGGTAGGGAACCTCGCGGAGAACGAACGATAGCCGGCCAGATTGTGGGTGACATCGGCCAGAACCATACCCTTGCGAGCCCTGCTGAGCGCGATGGTGGCGTGCTCATCGTTCAGGAGTTCGACGCCAATCGTGCCTGTTTCTCCATTGTGCATACGCATTACTGGAAGCCGTAAAGTGCGAAGGGACACGATGCGGACCTGGAGAAATGTCGCCCAAGGCTGGTATCTTTGATTCGAGTGCTGTGGCGTCTCTCCCTGATAAGAGCGAGCGAGAACACTTGATGGTAGTCCCTCTGTATATAAAGACTCACCAGCAGCATAGGAGCTGGCGCTCAACGCGGACTGAGAGGTATTGGTGGATAAACCGTCGGAGTCCAGATTGAAAGGCCCCAGAAGCATGGTATCGCCAACAGACAGGATACCACAAGAGAGATGTCCACAAAGCACTATCCCCTGTTTTGCAATTTTATTTTCGGTATCCAAGGTAAAAACGCGGGATGGAGGGATACTGAAGACCTCATCGATATGGAAAAGAGCAGGATTCGTAGCATGTGCACGCCAGGGAGGTTGCTTTGGCCTACACGTGGCGGGCATGCTTCGAAGTAATGCATGCAATTTGCTTATTCCAACCCCTGTAACAGCGGAAGTCATTAGAATTGGGACGGTACTCTGCTCGGCATCATTTCGCATCGATCCAACAAGGCGCTCAACCTCTACCTGATCCCTTTCGTATATGACTTGGAGTCCTGGGAGAGCGACTCCTTGTTCTGAAGCAGGCGGGGGGCCTGGCACGTTGCTCAGCATAACAGGTTTCCTACCGGCGGACTTGAGAGCGGAGAGGATTTTTGCAAGAACAAGTCGTAGTCCTGCCTTGGTCGCAATGTCCATTTTCGTGATGGTCACCACCAATGGCAGCTTTAATCGCAAACACAAATCCAGATACGAGAGTGAGAGGTCCCAACTCTCGGCGTTTCCGCTATTACTATATCCTTGAGGACTCGTTGCAGCCGTTCGGTTTGTTGCCTCGCTACTGTCATCAGCTGCGACGCATAAAATGGTCCAAGAAGGCCTCCAGGATATCAGACTTCGGAAAGCAGACTTCGAGAATTTTGGAAGACCAGGCGAATCGGAGAGCAAGACAAGACGCTTAGCCAGATTGTGGATGTCTAGCCAAGAGGAAACATTACCTGAGGCATAGTTGACAACAGCAGCTTGAGAGTGTCGAGTCTCCGAGTAGCCTACTAGTTCATGTGCAACAGAACTAGTGATCCCCGAAGCGATCTCATGTCGATGTTTAAGGAGCGACAGCCGGCTTTTGCCCCGTCCATTGTCTAAAGTAGAGGTTGACAAGGTCCCCAACAAAGATGACTTTCCAGCAGCTGTAGCTCCAACCAGTGTCACTCGAAATTGATCAGTCGAAGCGTGGTCGACCAAGTCTGACACATCCTCCGGTTGAGAGGAATCGACTGACGTATCAAGGGTTGTTCTTGGGATATCGGCATCGGCTGAGCCTCGTGTGTCTGGGTAAACCAGGACTTCAGCAACCCAGAGCACGTCTTTGCGCGTTTCTGTGTGGCCGGTTTCACTATCACTGTCAAACCACTCGCACGCTCCGACTGGAACTTTCCGCAGTATATTGGTGGTACAGCCGAGGCTTGCGGCCATGGCTTTCAAATTGGTTAGACTCTCTTGTAACTCATCTTCGACTAAGCCTGCTAGCATGCCATCATCGGCCACACCGATTTCATAGAGGGCGCCCTGGCTTTCTTCGAGACCTGGCAGCAGCTTTGCTGGACGTTCTGGAACTCCCAATCTCGGAGTCGCTTCAGGAAGCAGCGGCAGAACCAGGTCCGCGTTTGATGAAGAATGGAAGGGCGAAGACTGTTGTAGTCTCCATAAGAGTTGTGTGGTCAATTGTTGTAGTCTGGTCTGACGAGTCTGTGCCGAAGGCTGTGATAGCGGACGATCGAACAGAGAGTCACCCAGGGAGCGACTCGATTCAATGGCGGCTTGGACTATGGGCGTATAGTGCTGTGACCCAGGGATGGAGGATGAGGTAGTCGTGGAGAGGAATTTCCGCCGAGGACGAAGGAGGAGGTGAAGTTTGTACTCTGTAGGACCGTCCTGGCGTTCTGGCTCCAGCTTCATGAGGGCATGCGTGACATAGTTCCCGCCACTGTAAAGATGTTCACGCGAGTGAGGAAGTGGCTGAGGAGTAGAAGTTCCTGGAGTGGACCAAGGAGAATGTATTCGAGGAGGCTCATCCTGGTAGGTAAAGATGGAAGCCATGATGTGAACGTCTATATCCTTCTCTTTATCTTCAATTGTTTCACGCAGTACGCCGTGTTAATGATAAGCGAAACGAGGACCGGGATAAAGATCGGGTGACAGTATGAGAGTAGTAGAGAAGTTGGGAGAGGCGAACAACCATTGTTGCGATGAGTTCAGCTGCGTGCAGGACTGAAGGCTGGAGGAGGCAGGATGTTCTTATGATGGCAGTTTCGGAGAGATAGTAACAGTCATAGCATGAAGGGGAGGCAGTCCTATGTATAGCGGACAAAGGAAATCTTGAGTCACTGATGACAATGCCACCAATATAGAGTCACAAAGTCGAGGCTGAGCGAACCAAGATAGAGAGGGGGGAAGCCTGGTCAACAATTGGGTTTTTGGCGGCGGAACTTAGATTTGGCGGGTCATGCCGACGCAGGCTGCTCTCCCCTTGTCGCATGCAGGAAGTACATGTATGTAAGGGCCTCCCTTGTCACAGCTCCTCTGACAAAAGACCTCGTCGCTACGTACGAGTTACGTAGTAGAGCCTGTCATTCCAGCTTCGGAGACGCCGCAACAGAATGAGAAATCTAGCAGTCTACGAGGGCGCGACTTTATTCGGCTGCGACAACTCAAGATCCGTCGAGCAACGCATACTGTGTGCGGGGCATTCTGTGAAGGATTGCCATCCCCGCGATTTGATTGTATCAGTGTAACTCGTACATGGAAGCATTTCATTTCTTTCATCTGGGTATCTTGACACTATGTCCTATGCTCTCCGGGTATCGCAAGGAATGATCGCAGTCGACGGGGAAATCGAGTAAATGGGTGCATTGGACGACGATGGTGGTCTAGCGGAAAGGAGCCCTCTTTCATCTCTTTCCTGTTTCTATTTCGGTCAGAGGAGAAAGCCGGAAGATCTTCCCAGTGATGATGCCAGAAGCCAGCAAGAAAATCCGTCGGTTCACTTGCTCTTCTCTTCTCCTTCAGATACCTTCTCCCACTCGCTATCGGTGCTGACATAGCCTGAGCTCTCGCCTAGGCTGCGCCGACGCCTCAGCAACTCTGTACTCTCTGCCATCTTTGGCTCGAGGAGAGTTGTTGGACTGTCTTTCGGCCTCTCGTGTCTCGGACTCTGGCTGCGCACCGATGCTGTCGTTGTAGATTTTACAGGGTCAGCAGCTGGCGCACTCGGCAGCGGCCCTTCTGTTTCAGTATCACTCGCGTTATCTGGCTCCGGGCTCTTTTCTTTCTTCTCTTTTGCCTTTTGCGCTTGTTGTTCTTTTGCGATTTCGGTAGCGAACCAGTTGATGGAATACCAGAGGCCGCCGCACAGAACGGATAATACCAAAAAGTGTAGGGAATAGGTCGCAATGAGCAGGATCAGAAGGAGGAGTTGGAGGGCGGCAAATGCGGCATTGGTAGCAACAAGGAGCGTAGGTGTCGGACCGGGCGTGAAGATGGAATTCCAGAGCTCTTCGAGGAAGGAGGCCATTTTCTATTTCAGAGTCGTTCTGCGCAGCGCTGTATTGAAAGAGGTGAACGGTAATCGAGGGGGCAGACAGCTGGCGAGGGCGAGAGTGGGAAGAAAGCGACGAAACCTGCCCCGCCTCCAGGAGGGTTTGGAGAGCTTTTAATGGGAGACCAAACCCCTGGCGCCTTGTCCCCTTGTGATTGCGGTAGAGGCAGGCGACCGCTCTATAAGGACAGGTTGGAGTATTTGAGTGGCTGAAGGAGACTAGAAAAGGTGCAAACGTGGCATCGACAAAGGGCCACTGAGGGTTTGCACCCGAGGCCAGCAGTCAAGTGGCCGATGACGACCACCGTCGGGCACTGTAGTTGGAGAAAAGTCAGAGAAAACAAATCATCCGGCCACCAGGCTGCCTGTTTGAACTGCTCATAACCATGTCATTGTCAATAGTTTCACCTTGAATGAGATTCTGGCGATTTAATATGTAACAACTCTAGAAACCCCTTGGGGTTACGTCTTCGCACTGCACTGTTCGCACCTGCACAGACGCCAGTTTTACTGGCTACCCCAGACTCCCGAAAGCTGGCAGGGCTGGTTATACGAGAAGAACCCCCGATTTTGTTCCGGGCTGCTGGGCGTCACACGAGTGCTTCCTCATTTCGCGAGACGAGTCCTGTCCAGCCGGCACATGATCATCTCGTCTTCGTGACATCCACCGAAACCCCTACACATGACGAACATTCCCGGATAGATACATCCTGGAGTTTGGGACTGTCTGATCGTTACTGGGACAAATGCAAACTCGATTGTCGAAAGCTTTCGGTAGAAGCTGCCTACATTGTTCCTTTGTAGGAAAAGACAGGCATGGTGGCCATGGCTGGCAAGACAAATGCGGCTATTGGAAGAGAAAATCAAGCTTGCTTGTTCTTTATTGATGTTATTTGAAAATGCGCCTGCCCATCAACTGGTACAAAATGGGGTCAGATGATCATGCTGATGCCATTTCACGTTATAGCCTGGTCATTGTGCATGCAATAGTCACACCAAAGTCCAGAATCAAAAACGCGGCAGGAAAACATCAATCTGTCATCTCATCGTGAAGAACGCAAGTCTTTGGTCGCAGAACGAGGTTGCGATGTAAACCACCATCGTTTCGTGTTTCGGGCGAAGATGCCCCGGCCGGTGGGATGGTAATGTATCTCCGATGTCAACCTTGTCGCATCGTCCCAGAGGATACCATGATGCCCAGCCAGCCAGCCAGCCAGCAGCCCAGCGCCAAAACCTACTTATGCAAGTGCCGATCTCTCCACGACTGTAAAGGCGCTCGGAAAGCCATGGTGCGGCTGAATCTCCAGCACTGCGTGGCGTAATGACGAACGGAGGTTTGACTGGTTTCGTGTCATGTCCAATCTCGGGATAACAATGGGGCCAGCTGGGTGATGAGAATTGACCCTTGTGAGAGCTTCGTTTTGATATTTGTTTGATTGACCTGGATAGTGCCCGCCCCATCATTGAACGAGGTGTCCCGTTGACAATGGATATGGCTGAATGAAAGTAACAAGGGGCATGGCGCGCCAGTATCTAGGCCAGTCGCATCTATCTGTAAATGATAGGTGTGAGAGAGTGAATACTCCGTTCATGCATTTGTGACTGGATAGATGAATCGTTCGGGGATCACAAGCGGCTCCGTCGTTGGTCAGCTTGTGGGTTTGCATCCAAACGTTTCGCACGTTATTACTCCGAGTTGTGGTTACTAGGAAATACGAGTAGATCCCGAGCATTCCTAGCTCGCAGAGCTGGAGTCTACCCGTATAGTCCTGAGGGCCAAAATGTACCTGAAGCACGGGGTAAGTGGCTGGTGAATCCATCGCGTCCACTAACAGCCACATGAACAACCGAAAGGATTCAAGCCACAGATTCCTGGCCTACAATTACTCGTACATCGAGATGAGGCTGAATCACCCGCCAACTGCTGCACATGACACCCTTGGAAAGGACTGCCCTAGGCGAAGCGGTCGATCCAGGATCCTGAGGCTTTTGGTACTTCTTCTAGAGTGTGGCGTTTGGGGTCTAGTTGTGGCTGGTGAGCTAGGAAACTGCGAGACACGAGTCCGTTGTAATGTCGAACTCCGACAATCCGCAAGGATCGAGGATTTGGATTTGTTGGATTCTATAACTTCCGAAGGGGTTCAAGGGCGATTTCAGAGGACTAGGTACGGCAGGTTCAGTCTCGTAGGTACCAAGATATGAGAACTTGAGAGCTTGAGGACTTGAGAAGCTCGATGTCAACAGAGGGAACGCTCGTACATAGGTGTAGCGCCGTGCTCAAGGTCGACATTGAGATGTCAATGGGCCATGCGGAGAGGCTGAGGATTGTGGCTGTTCACCCTGCAAGTACCGACCTATCGGTTACTCGCCCTCTTCACGATGTGCTTTTGGGTCAATCTCTTTTCCCATGTTCCTCAGCCGCAACAGAGAGTGGAGGACGGAGGCGCTATTTCAAAACGGCCGACAATTACTCGTATCCTAGACTTTGTTTGGTCACTGACATAGTGTCTGGCTGAAAGAAGTAACAGTGATGTGGATGATTGTTGCGGATTGGCCCTATCGCAATCTCCAAATCAGCATCATGGCCTGTGTATGGAGGTGAAATGATTAGCGCGAGGTCCAAGAGGTTAGGGCTACCACTTAACGGGTGTCGAGCAACGTGAGGGTTGGTTGCATCATGGACGCGTATTTGAATTCGCCCGTTTGCAGAACCACAGGCAGGGGGCGCCATTGGGGTTTAGTGACGAGCGAAAGAACGAGAGGCACAAGGGTCCCATGGGTGACTAGGAGAAGAAACGGAAAGAGAAACGAGAGCGACCCAAGACGAGGTAGCCTATCGGGTCCAGCACAAAGACCTGCAAGATTAATGTTGCCAGCTTCTGTTGCATTATTCTTTCTGATGTACCTTGACAGTTGGTCATTTGGGCCATTTGCTGGGCATCGTGGGGGCGAATTTAATACGGACTCTCCCACCTTGCTCCCCTGCTTCCCTTTTCTCTCCCTCGCTCGGATGGTGCCCTTCGTGCTCACCACTGATCTCGCCATCTGTGCTCATCCACCAACCACCTCGCAACTTGTCCTCCACTAGCAGTCGATCCGTCAAGGCCGTCTTTCCAAGCTCGACTCCCGTAATTTAGCCTTGCCACCCGCCTACTCGGTCCCCGTTCGAGCCAAGTAGGGCCCTGTCAGACCTTTGAGAAATCAGCCATCTGGTACGGAGGACGGAGGTGGTTGTGCGTATTACTATCACCGTCCGGACGAGTCGACTCTGGCACCCCTGCGCCGTTAAGCTACATTAGTGTGCCTTGGAGAGCTGCTTCGTTTTCCGGCCAAATGTTTTGGTGCTGGGGAGGAACGCTCAGAGGTTAGCCACCAGCCTCTGGAGGGTTGACGAGGAAGAGGAGGAACCAAGAGAGACACCGTTCAACCTTCTGCCTCTTGAAAAATGGAGCGAGCCAAGTCTCAATTGCTAAAAATCACACAGCGTAGAGTCGATGAAAATCATATCTCAACCAGTACAATCCATGCCACCTGCCCGATGAAGCAAATGTCGTGCTGGGACCTCTGAGAAGTGTGTTGTGGCCTTGGTCGAGGCTGATAGGCCACAAAGCGGCCGAACCCGGGGATCAGACGCCCACTCTACAGAGAGGTACCCTTTTGCAACATTATTTCCCAGTACTATCCCGCCAGGCTGGTTGGTGGTGGAGGCAGCATGGTGGCCACCACCCCTCTGCTTACCTGCCTTGCCTGCTTATTGCTCACCTCCTACAGTTATTTCCCCAGTGCTGGATGAACGGGCGGTTTTGATGAAATTCTGCTCTTCTGACGACATTTTCTCCATGGGTACACGGACCTCCGTATATACCGTGGTTTCTGTCATTTCAAAAGACTGGTACTCGATTACGCACTACCACGGCTTATTACCGCTCAAAGTGCGTGTTACTCTCGAAACAAAGAGCATTCTTGCAGCCCTCCCAGGTTTCCACAACACTACTAAACTGGCCCCACTGGAGACGTCTTTTGGTGAGTTATGTAAGTAAGCAGTGCTGACCGTGGCTGAGGTCGCTCCGCTCTCTATGGGCGTCGGCGAGTGGGCTATGCTGGTGAACCGGCATTGGGCTTTGGGCCCATGTACGGTCGCTCCACGATCTCCCTCGAGCGCTTCCCCCCCAACACGTACCTGAGAGCGCGGTTTCTTACCGTGCTGAGCGCCGCACAGTCCTCTTTGATTCTTCGCAGCAAGCACCTCCCCTGGATCTCTAAAGCTAGGCTTGAGGGTATCTGATTTTCCCTGGACTCATGATCGCGGGTCAGGATCCGCCCGACCTGGCCTGGCAATAGACCTTTCCACCACCAACCTACTCTTACATCTGATCCTCGTTGCTGGCTACCCAATGTGAACAGCCGCCTGGCCCCCCCCGTTTACGACATTGTCTTCAAACGGTTATCCGTCATCTTCAGCTCTGGCTTGATCCATCCCAGTTCTCCCTGTCTCCATCTGCTTAAAACGTGGCGTGGGCAGCACGGCTCCCTGACAACCCCCCTCCCCTCGAGCCACACCTCCATTTGCCGCGCCCGGGATCGCTCAGGCCCCCAAATAGGATCAAAACGTTCTTTGGCCATATGAGCAACGTACAAAGGGGACTGTAGGGCTGCGCTAAAGGGGGAGAGGCGTGATACTTTCAAAGAGTTTATCCGTCGAGGATATCCCCGAGTCGAAGGCATCAGCAACCACCCCTCAACCTCACAAGATCCGGTCATCAGCAAGCACCTCTCAACTGCCTTCAACGTGCCGTGCCTAAAGGCAATTCCGATACCCTAAGACTGGCCAATCACTGAATATCGTCATTACGCAGACTTGCCTCCAACAGAATCTGCGCGGACCCTTTTCCACCGCGGGGATAAAGCAGCACCTATTTCGAGATATTATTTATCGGAGCGGGCCCGGCGGTTTTTGGACAGTCAGTGACCGCCAACTTTCCGTTCCCTATCTTCCAGAACTTCGTCGATCGGTCCTCGACTACAAAGAAAGAATATTCAAGATATATCGAGCTTGCTCCTGCAGGCTCGGTTGTAGCCTCAGTCAATATTGCGTACCACAACTCGTGCCAGTCCACTCCCTCCCTCTTGTCGGCTTCGCCCTCGGCCTCGGAGCGTTCATCCAGCCACACTCAGAGCGCCACATACAGCGAGAATCGACTCCCCGCCGCAAGTGGTCAAGGAAGTGGCCGTGTCGGCACTTATCAAGGAGGACAAGACCACGCCAGGTCGTCAATACTGACCAAAACGGGGTTACAACCGCATCAGGAGGAGCGGCAACGCACAGAACCCTTTTCCTACCCGACCCATCAATTCTCTTGGACATCGAACCCCCAACAACCAACTTCAACAGAATTGCAGTCTACCGGACTGTCGCAGTATACGCTACAACGACAAGGGTTCGTAACGTCCATTGAATCGATCGAGTTATGGGGTTGACTGACATGTATACCTCATAGAATGGCTGCTCAAGTTCTTCCTACGCCCTCGTCGCAATTCCCCAACCACTTGCCATACGGGAACGAGATGCTCCATTCTTTTCAGAGTAAGCGTTACCGCTGCGCACTTTAGACTACGTTACTGTTTGCTGATCAGGAGGTTAGATTTTGACAGTCTGCCACCTGGGAACGCTGCCTACACCTCTGAACCCCCACCACAGCCACTTTTGATGGTATCTCATCCTTCAGTCAGTTCCGATGTGTCATATCGCCGACGTTCGTCCCATTCACCGCAGGCGGCAATGAGCGCGCCAGCACTTCGTGACCGAACTCCCATTCGGCACCACAGGCCCAGCCTCTCTCGCGGTCGCAGTCATAGTCGAAGTGACATGCTGCTGGCTTATGCTACTGAACAAAATCAGTTACACCAGACACAGTCCCTGCCGTCAATGGCTGCTATGCCATCACAGAGCGGGTCGACAATGCCCCAGATGTACAATATGCCTCCGTACAATATGTCTCCGCCCATCAACAGCTTCGCGCACCAGAGTGGTTATTTTGGATCCGCTGTTCCACCACCAACGGCACAACAAGACACCACTACCGAATATCCGCTGCACCAGAATGAAACGGAAGCCCACACATTCTATCCCGTGGGCCGCACAACTTCTCATGGCTCAGCATTGAGCCTACCCCCACCCGAGTCGCCAAATGCTTTGTACATGCACGGTCAGCCGCAGCATAGCCAACAACCATTGCCTTCAATCGGGATGGCGATGCAACCCTTCCCACCAGTACCACTCACTTTGGAATCTTCTCCCGCGGAAATTGAGATCATGCCATCTAGACCAAAACCCCAGTGCTGGGATCACGGATGCAATGGACGCCAGTTCTCGACCTTTTCGAACTTACTACGCCACCAGAGAGAGAAAAGTGGTAGCGCGGTCAAAGCTGTTTGCCCACACTGTGGCACGGAGTTTACTAGAACCACGGCTAGAAATGGCCACATGTCGGGCGGCAAGTGCAAAGGAAGGCCCGAGGGCGAGAGTTCGAACCGAGCGAAAAAGGAATCTTGATTATTTGAATTTCATTATTAGGATGGCATGGCGATGACGACGATACGACTTCAAGCATTCAATGAGCAAGTGGTGGAGGCAGGAATAGGTCGAGAGATGACATCCGTTGCACGTCAAGTTACGGCCAGATGAACACTTGCTCAAGGGAACGGCAACGGAGGCGGCGACGACAAGGAAAATTGAGCGCATGCTCCGGCCACGGCGTCTGGACACTGGTTGCTTGGGAGGGATTGGGAACGGGAGCAATGTTGATCCACAGTGGTGCAAGATCTGTGGTTGATTTGGATTCTTTTTTGTCTGGCAAAAAGCATGAGTCTATGGCTCCCGATGCGGGAGGTTTCAATTATACTTTGCAGCGGTTTTTTGGGGAGGGTGTCTGGGGGCGGCTGCTGCTGCAATGCTACGTCGTATAACTTCAGAAGCGGAGACCCGTCTCTTGGTTTAGGCGAGAGCAGCATTTCAAGCTTTGCCTTCCAGAAGCGACTCTCCATTTTTCCGGCTCTTTATATTTCATGAGGCGTGTAAAAAGTATCGAGAACGCCTTGAGACCAAAGCCAGTCAAAATCGAGGGAGCAGACTCGAGAGAAAGGATTCATGTGTACCACAAGCAGTGCTGGAACATGAGCACTGGACGAGGCTCCAAATGCAGGATGTGAGGACCAACCGAGCGACTACTGACAAGAGAGGACTGGGCCACAGGCTGTACGAGTGGTCGGCATGGCCCGTGGGTTGAGGCTTGCTCTAAGAGGGAACGTGCAGCCCGCTTGAGCAACAGATCATGGCGACTGGATCGGCGACTGGGTCAACGAGTTGCCCGAAGGAAAACAGATCGCTTGGCTGGCTGCACCTATATTAGGTTAGGACAAAGATATCCACCTCTTTGACTCTTGAGAAAGAAACAACCTGTAACGAGCATAGAGGGGGGAAGGGAATGAGGGGCATATGACCCGGCGGAAGGGGATGTGTTGCGCATGTGTCGGTGCCAGGTGAAGTTTGCATGCAGATGTACGACTTTATGGGAGGGTGGGTTTGGATGTTGGTGTCAGCTTTGCACCAGCAAGACTGCAGAGTCGCAGGCAACTCAGCAGGTGCCCGAGTTGGTTGACAACCAAGATAGGTTGCACACCACCAACACCACCACCACAAGCACGAGCCAGTAAGGTAGAAGTGCCTCGGTGATTTTTGTGCTAGCCAAAGTCCCGCCAACGAGGAAGTGGTAATTGGGGGGTTAGTTAACCCAGGGAAGACAAGCAGGGGGGCGGCCAGAGGCGAGGCTGACGGTGCTGTGGGTATTGGGACACAGTTCCTCAAATCGTGGCTTGATAAGCCGGGATTTCGGCCCCGGGAACGTATCCACCAACACCCACCCAGAGATCGACCAGGGGAGCGCCCAGGGAACTTCTGCTAGGGTTTTAGGGAGAGTCCACATGTGCCAGGGACCAGGGACCAGGCACCGGCAAGAGGTCTCCAGGTACCAAGGTACAGTTACCTGCCTACCTTTATAGGTTAAGTAGGTCCTCTGGAGGTAGGCAATTCTCCAGGGTTAATGGGTGAGGTCATGCAGCTGCTCACGCTCACTGACCACAGCATCATGACACTACAGGCACCTCCCCATCATCTATCTTAGGCACCTAGCACGGCGCCTCAGGCAGTGGGCACCACCGAATTCAAGGCCCTCTACATACAGCTACACTTGGAGTACAGGTACGGGGCGACACCCACAGCTTCATTCCGCCGAGTCACTGAGTACCGCTTCCCATCCCCGGCTCGGATGGCTTGCCCTCCCCCCTGTCACTTGGCTTGCCGCGCTTCCCTTGTCGCTCGCTTCTCTTCTCTTGTCATCAATTGTCATGTCACAATCGGATGAGTGGCTTTGTATGTCCTACTACATGCTCCTCTTCAGTAACCCTCTTGCTCGCTCTCTTGTCTGTTTCCATGGCCCTAACCCCACCTCAGCTGCAGCGCCCAGGCTTTTCCGCATCCAGTCTTTTTCAACGGCTCAAAGCTACCACAACGTCCTCGGCCCCCAGGGTCTCGATGGCAACCCATGTAACATGCAGCCTCACTCCTCAGACTGATCCTTCATCTTGCTAAACAAGTGTTGTCCTGCGGTTCCCTACTGAGGTAAACGCTCCAATGCAATCCGATTGATACCGTCTGTCTCTGGACTAACACTCTTCTCCCGCAGCTGGTCTCTTTAGAGGGTATCGTCTACAACCGATTTCCCAGCATCAAGGATACCTCCTCTCCTGTCATGACTGTCCGCCACTCCTTCACCGCGCCAGTGGCAAGCGTCAGTCTCGCCCCTTCTCCGGGACAAATAATATGGCCGGTCATGTTTTCCCTTGTGTGGTTTAGGCTGCTAGCATCCGCATCGACGGGTTTTACGCGCAGCCAGATCATGCCTGGATCTAGGATTATCCTGCCTGCCTGTCTGAGCCTCTCGAGAACCTGGAAATCATCGTTACGCATCCTGTTTCTATCGGATCTGCAATAGAAGCTCCGAGCGACGTCAATGATGGCGTCCGCCACTCGATTTCAGTCTGTGGCTGGACAGGATACCCGAGATACAAGAATTTGTGTACAGGTGCGGGTCTATCTACACCTGCTTGAGTATGCTACGACACATATCAAGTCGCCACTATCATCAGCGTAACACACGGGCCGGCGTCGCCTTGCTCGCGGAAAGCACAAGTGTCTTACCAGATTTATTCGGTGACTCGGGTAAATCATCAGAATTAACCCCCGGCTCGTGTAATAACTGATGACCAAGGTCCCATCACCAGGGTGGTACTCCTGGTATAATACATTTTCTACCACTTCTAGCGACACTTCCAAAGTTACAAAACTTCACAGCCAATCAACATGAGGCAATGGTTTAGGGACTGCCAACAATGCAACTGGAGCAATGGGTCGTCAACTGATCTCGCTAACAACTAACACTATTCTCAGCCCTGTTCCGCCCCCGATCCCCATGGTCCTTCGTGCACAAAGCTGTGGCACCTAACTCTCTCAAGCCCCCGCCACAACGACTTTGTGGCTGGTGCTTGTGCTTGTGCCAGAAAGGAGAAGGGCGACAAAGGATCAGGTCAGGAACTCTGACCGAGTATACTATGGGACAGCTGAGGTACGTTCATGCGGCCGACCTCATCCTTCTGGCTTGGCGGGTCGTCAGACCTCAGGTTGCAGTACCATGCTCAAGGCCAGCTATTGAGATTAGACCCTAGCAAGTGAAAGTTTCTCTCCTGAACAGACGCCGATGTGTTTAGTCATTATTCCTGGGAGGATTGTTACCTACACATGTGGCTCCATTCAAGTCCATCGATCTCCACCAGGGGAAGAGTCGATCACTGTCTCAACTGGATCCTTCGCCTCAGGTGTGAACCCAATTTCTCACACTTTACCAGCTCTCGTCGCTTCTCCTTGTCAATGGCGTCTTTTTCTGGCCTCAACCCCATATGCAGCACTTCTCAGGCTTGCTGAAGTGAGCCTGGACGACTGAGGTTGGGATTACCCAAAGGATTCTACGCCGAGGGCGTAGGGAACAGCTGTGGGCTTTACAAGTTATATTACGACTATGTTGGAGCTGACTTGTGGAGCGAATTGAAATCAGTATAGGTACACAACAGATTAACAAGCCCTGTGCTGGGTTGGTCCATCATCATCCACCTTATCGCGAAAGTGCTTATGAGAATGGCCCAGCCGGTGTGAATCTCAGATTCCTCACCAGCAGCTCTCCACATACTTTGTCATGTGTACATAAATGCTTGCACAATAGCGACCCAAGGACCCAGAAGCTCAACAGAGCAGCCCTCGGCCCAGCTTTGCCGAGTGACTAGCACAATTGAGCAAGAAATTTCCAGACTGGTGGTTTTGGGGGACAGCGTGCAATAATAGAGTCACTACTATGGAGACATCTGCTGTTCGTCAACTTGCCAGAAGCCGCCATTGGACACCAGCCTTCGACGCTTCCTACTGCCGGATAGCTCCAATTGAATC
Organism: Fonsecaea nubica; assembly: GCF_001646965.1. Taxonomy (NCBI): domain Eukaryota; kingdom Fungi; phylum Ascomycota; class Eurotiomycetes; order Chaetothyriales; family Herpotrichiellaceae; genus Fonsecaea; species Fonsecaea nubica. The sequence goes on from NW_019173720.1 coordinate 98,596, forward strand.
TGCATGCCATGCTCCGGGCTGGACGTTCAACCAGGTCGGGGCAATACCCGGCATACCAAATCTGATATTGGCGCCATGATTATTGCCCGTTGAGCTTTAGGGACCTTTCTTGCCTTTGAGCTCCTGATACCTCCTTCCTGGTGGGGGCTGCCTCAGTCCCTCAACTCTGTGCTGAACATTCCTGTCAGGGGTGCATGGACTTTCAGACATGTTGCCGATTCATCATGATCTCCATCAGCTTCTGGAGACTACAAAGAGGAGTGGAGGACAAATTTGGAGACGGTACCTTTGGTCAATCCGAAACCTCCTGGAGTCCAGTCGTACGATTGATCAAGGCATGTATCCACAAGGGGCCGGAAGATTTCCCTTTCAAGGTCCCATGGGCCCCATTACTATTCGTCGAGGGAAGCTGAGCTGCTCGCGTCCAGGACTACTACCAGCCCCTTGCAACAACTATTGAAGACGGCTGCCAAAAAAAACTAACTTTGGTCTGCCACGAAGTCGAGAACTTTGACAGTCGTCAGAAAAATCATTGGCCATTTTTGTACCTCACACAAACGAGCAGGGAGTGCGTGCCGTAGCTCCACATGCAAGAGCAGTCATGTATGTTTGTGAAAACGCTAGGACGTTGATACAACCGGCAAGCTGCCTCGATATTTGCCGAGATGCCACGGATGAGTTTGGCGGCTCCTCCTTTGTACAGAGGGCGTCAAAGGAACAGGGGCTTCCAAGAATTTGTCAGTCATTACATACGAAACAAGCCACGGCCATGGAGTGCAGATGCATGATGCCTAAGACTGCCTTGATGTGGTTATTTCCCTTAATGATCACCGTCTAGTTGCGGGCGGCAATGGCAGGGGATGAGAGGGACGCCATGTCTGCAGTCTGCTGCTGGGCAGGATTACTGCACAGGATCGTGCCCGTTCCTCAGCAAGGAGGGTGATTTAACGGGTTTCTTGCCCCAATGTCAACCTATTGGTAACAAGCAACGGACTCGCCGATCCCTGGCGACTTTGAAACCTCTCCCAAACGCGGAGATGGCGATGGTATGCACTGCAGATCGCCTCACGGAGCTGTGGTCAGCTGCGGGATGCTCCTGATACTTGAAAGGTAGTACAACTGTCTGGCGAACCGACGTGATTGAAGGAATCACAGGAGCCTGGCACCAAGGATGTGTGATGTCCAATTGCAGCAGCCTCGCCTTGGAGAGATCCGGTTGACTCGCATACTTATCAGCACAGATAGTCTCTTCCACATTGCCCTCGCCGAACACATCTGCAGCCGTTCCGTTCTCCCCACCGAATTGCAATGCGATGTTCGATGATGAAGCACAAATACGATGGTGTCGATCAACAGGATGCAAGATGTCGAGCATCAAACGTTGAACCGTGCGCTTGTTTACTTTCCAGGCCTCGGACACCGAGAGAAAGAAGGTGGAATAGGAACAACACTTGGGACGAAGGGTGCCGCACTTGCTAGGGCATGGTGCATGAAAGAGGTACAAAGGATGGTGTCAAACCGTGTCGTGAGAAGGGCTCGTTCTCTCCTCGCCAGGAAAATGAGCGCCCTAGCAACTACGCGGTCACTCCGGAGGCTTTTACAATGGTTTTTCTACGGACATGGAGTCAATCTCCACGCAGAAGATGATGCGCAAGGACAACTGTCGGACATGGCCCGTGAAACACAGCAAAGGACTAGCAGTAATCTCATCGATTACCGCGCAGTGCAGTGGTCACAACCGCCACCGTCTTCCTGCTTTCCTCCGGCTTCATCAGGGCCGGAATGCACATGAATCGAGTATTGGTCCCATTGGGTATATTTGCACTTTGTTGTTTCGATGCGGCCCGTAAGCAGACCTTTGGCCCTGTCGTGGAAATCATGCCCACCATGTCGCAACAAGAAGAGAATTTCAAATTCCGAGTCGCCGCGTCATTGCCTTGTCCGTGTCATTTGGAATTCTTTGGTAGAAGGGTCGCTGACGCCGCAGTCCGGCGCCGATGTCTGGAGACACGCCACCCGACGAGTGAGCGAGATTGATCTGTTTTCCGTTCGTCGGACTCGAACCGTGTGGCTGATGGCGTGAGCGGTACGATAGTGTGGTGTCTTCGGTACTTGGGATTGGTATGCGAAATGGCCACTCACCCACTTTATATCACATGGTTAAGTTTGCAACCAAGTACCTCGTAGTCATGGGGCGATGGCTGAGATAAGGAAGTCTCCATATCCCCAACGGGGATCTGGCGGCGTAGCGAGTATTTGTACTTACAGTGGTTGTAGTACGAGTCCTCGCAGGGGCTCCGTGCTTTTTCGGTACGAGGGGAAGGAGTCTTTACCACTTACGGTTAGTGACTTGGGGGGGCGTCAACGCATGAAAGAAGCGGGAGAAAATGTCTGGAAAGAGTAAAAATCACGTATGGAAGCGAGACTGCGAGACTGCAAGACAGCTAAAGCTCACACGACCCAGAGACCCAGAGACCCACAGGTGGTATTCCTTTCCCATTTCATTATCAAATTAATCCAATCAAGCTGATTGATTCATTTCTGGAAACATGGGATGGGAGAGGAGAGGAGAGATGAGGGTATTCGTTGATTTTTTGCCTCTGGTCTTTACTGCGTATTTTTCCTCTACCTTTGGTCCTCGTCAGACAAAGACAAGGGACTGGACCGAATTACCTCGTACAAGTAACTCCGTACTCGGTATTTGTCCTTGATCGATGAAAAAGTGGGCCCGGCCCCTTCAGCTCAGCCTCGTCAGGTGCCCGGGAGCCAGCGAGCCCACGTAGTCCGGGTAAATAAATACACCTACCGAGTACGAGGTGAATAGGTACTATTACTTACGGAGTATCTCCCCGAATGATAATCATCCTCCACATAATCTTTTTATATATCTATAGATAGATAGAGCCAGAGAGCCAAAGAGCCAGACAGAGACACAGAGGGAGGGGAGAGATGGACCCATCAAATCGTCTGTTTCCCGTGATGGGCGAGGGGCAAGCGAATGGGCGAGCGAATGAATAGTCGGTTACGAGCGAGGTATATGAAACGAACCCCCTTGTAAACGAATAAACGAGCGGAAAGAGGGCGTTTTTTTCTTATTCGACTCGACTCGACTCGACGAATTCCCTTGTTGGGTATATGTCTCCCCGCTATGACTAACTACATGACTACGTGCCTACGTGCCTACGTACCTGCATACCTGCATACCATGGAACTGCAAACATGCATGGAGGGAGGGATACATGGGTGTCTGGATGTCTGGACGCGTGACGTGGATGTATGGTTGGTGTGGCTGCATCGCGTTCTCCGTACGAATACGCATGTGCATGTGCATATGCATATGCACGTCCCGAGCACTGATATCGTATCCTCTGCATGCATCCTGCATGTAGTGTAGGGGAATCTGTTTGTTTGTTTGTTTGTTTGTTTGTTTGTTTGTATGTACCTCGTATGTATGTATGCATGAGTAACGAACTAAACGACTACCTGCTCGTTCATGATTTGTGCGGCATGACTACGATAGTACCATAGTACCATAATACCTACATATCTACATAGGTATCAAGGATCAAGGTACACGGGTACCCAGGTACTGTAGTCAGGTCATTTGTATCACTTGCATCACATCTTCCTGGAATCTCTTACGATTACTCAAATCGAATCAAGACACGTCCTCGTCCTAGCAATCGTTTGCATTGTGACCGCGTTCCGACTATATATATATAAAATGTTGTGGTGATTTGCACCCGGCCTGGAACAAGCCTGACATCTGCCTTTGGGTCGAGCATCACGCTGTCCCTGTCCGTGTCGCCGTCACTACCACATGGCAGCACCACATGGCAATGTCAAAGTAGCAATTCCGATCAAACTCTTCCGTAGCACCCGTGGCACGCTCAGTTGTAACGCCTCGTCCGTTTTCTTCAGCCCGTCCCAAGTTCGCGTTTCCTTGTTTCCTTATCATGCCCCAATACTTCGACGCTCTGCTTCTCGTAATTACATTTGCATTCGTATTATAACCGTCCATGCCTCGCCTTGAAGATGGAAATCTTGTCGTCGTAGAACAGAATCTCCCTAAGCCTCCACGTCGGTTTCGCTCCACCAGGACCACCGCCTTCTCCCCCATCGTCACTCCCGTCCTCGTCATCCGTCAGACCGTTCCCATCGTCTGAAATCGCGTCAAAGTCGCTATCATCGTTCGCTCCCCCGCCTTCGCCATTCTCGCCAGCTTCCTCATCATGAGAGTCATGGTCGTGCGGAGTCGGAGCCGCATTGCCGTGAGTCGCCATCATGTCACCATCTGGTCCCATGTCGTCTCCAGGATGATCCACACCGCTCATGCCTGAGCTGGATCCTTTTCGCGGACTCGCATACTCCAAGATCTCGAAACACTGACTCTGAATCCCGAGGTAGCACAACTCTAGCTCTGGCCTCAGAGCCACAATATCAAGGACTTGCAATGCCGCTTCGCGAGAATGAACCGTGCCATTGACGTGTTCGGCTATATGTGGAATGTGCAACGACCGCAGCGTCGTCGCGTTAGGCAGGCGCCGGAGGAAATAGTGCCAATCCTTGTAGTCGATCGACATGCTCAACTCTCGTAGTTTCATTTTGCCGCTGGTGATGCAAGTGATGAGTTCCCGGTTGCACACCCATCTCCGCCAATTGGTATTAGGACGATCTGGGTCTTCGGTTCGAAGTGTGCTGTCGATCAGTAGCTTGGTCAGACTAGAACGATGCCGTCGGATGGCGCTTTTGTAAATCATGTCAATCGACACCGGCGACTTGTACGCCGTGTTCTCCTGAAGGAAAAGCCATTCCAGACTGTCCGGCGCAAGCGTGTCCTTGATAAATGCAATCAATGCTGGAGACACCATGTCGGTGTGCAGTCGCCTCAATCTCAGGGGATAATCCGACGAAGCGGGGGCAGGAGGCGGAGGAGTGCTGGTCTGTGATCGAAGTAGCATGCTCGACATTCCATTTGCTGAGATCCTGAACGGCGTCGTTGACACCCTCCTCCGGTTCGTGGGAGTAAACCGTTTCCGTAGCGCTTTCCACAGCTGATCGTGATTTCGACAGCCTAAAAGAGTCAAGGTCGTCAGTCGAGACCAATCGACCGCTTTTGAAAGCACCGGAATTGACAAGTAGACCCGTTCTAGCTCGAGCGTTTCCAGCTGCAATTTTCGCACTGGGCGACCTTCTCGAGGAGAATCTTGAAATGTGTCGTTCGTGTTGTGAGTCTGGGTGGCGTGTGGAACGGAAGCGGCGTCTTCGATTGATCGTTGCTTCGTCGCTGAGGCAGAAACCGCCTCAGAGTGGTCGTCCTGGATACTCTGGGCCGACAAAAGGGCGCCCAACTCATTCACCTCGGAAGTGCTGACTACACCTTCGTGATCTTCCTCCCGCTCCGGTTCTCGAGAAGTGTCCACAATCGCAGCATTTTGGGCCGGGCCCTGTTGCGGGTCTATAGAGGATGGCTTTGGATTCTGTGCATAATGAGAGAAGGTATCGCAGAATCGATGCACTAGGATGCCGAGAATACCTCCCGGTCGCGGTGTCTGGTCACCAATCCCTGGCATAAGGGGAGGCAGAATAGAAGTTCGGTCTTCGGAAGGTCTTGCCCATATGTCGAACTGGGCGTGTGAAGCTATGCCGACACGGAGCTCCTGAAGTCTCCCCAAGGATCTCTCAATGAGAACGCTCATTTCCTCTGCATAGGGTAGTTCGTCAATATCAAGCACACTTAGACTCTTGAGAGGTGGCAGAATCGAAAACGTCGGAAACTCGACACGAGGATATGGTGGAATTTGAAAAAGGGAGTCGGCAGATCCCGCCAAAATCGCTGGCAAGTTAGAAGCCTGTGGCCCTGGGATAGATCCTGGTGGTGGAGGAGAAGCCAGGGGGCCTTGGTCCTGATTGTCATGCCAGCGAACCCAGACTCGTTCAAGCCGGCATTCTCGTCCGTCATCGCGGTTACCGAGCGAAGCTAGAGCCATCCACACATCGCGAAGAACACCCGTGGGCATGTCCCAAATGAAAGCTTCCAGGTTTCGCATCCTGCCCACTGCCAGTGCAACCAACGTCCCTAGCATCTTCCCTCCCTCTTTCGTGATGAGGTATTCCTGCACCCACTCCGCTGGTCCATTGCCTAGACTGAATTTCCGGGTGTACTGAGCGAAATGATTGCCACGGCGAATCTTTTTGGGCCGTTCCAAGGCTGTTTGGGCTGCCCGGTTTTGGTGACCGCAGTTCTGACATTGATGTTGAATCTGCTGCTGGTAGGGGGCTTCACCAAACACGTCCTGAGCCATAACCAGAGTTGCCAGTCCGTAGGTTAGCGCATCGACACCCATGCGGTTCTCAAAGGTGGCATTCGCGTCCGGCCAGACAATATCGAAGCGGGCATAGATGTGAGGAATAACCAGGGCGTGGAGCGCTGAATGGGTCAAAGCGAGGGATGTCAGGTCATTTGTGTGCGTCAACTCTCGAAGAATGGTCTGTAGGATATCGACGGGCAAGTCCAGCAGGCGCAAGGGCTCTTTGTGCGCCGTAATTGCATCCCACTCTTGTTTCCTTCCATGAAGGTGTTTCGCCAAAAGAGTCTCTGCGCCCTTCGCCAGTGGTTTGGCGGGCACTTCTTCCAACTCCACGGTTGCTTCCATCCTGAATTGATCCTCGGTACACAACCAGGCTTTGCCAATTATGAGGATTATATGCTGGCCTCGAGTGGGTGCTTAATCGGGTGTGCGAACGGGCTCAGAGCATAAGCTCTGAGCCGGACAGAATCCTGTATTATCTGATCATGGAGGTGTCACCAACGGCGGGACATAAGAGGGATGACAGGTGAAGCGACGAGAGACGCGTGAAGTAAAGTGCCAGGTTGCACAATGTGAAAAGGCCAGTGCTCGTGGTCTGAGGGGTTTTCAGGCGCACGTTGGGATTGTGATGTGGTGGTAGTGGTAAAGGATGGTGATGGTGGGTTGGACAGTGCTGGGAGCGCCGCAACAAGTTGAGATGCACCACCTGCGCGGTTAAGGGACTCAAAATGGGTTGGCTGGGGGAAGTCATGGTGGACTAGAGCCAACTAAGCTTAGCCTGTCAGGAATCACTTTACGCGGATCGCGTGAAAACCTTCCCAGCGAGCCCAGGTAAAGGGTGTATTAGGCACTAGTGCTACTAGCCCAGGTCTCCATTTCCTCGTGCTCCCTTTGTCCCGCACTTTTTATCCACGGGTAAGCGTGCAGAGACCTGCTAATTACTGGGTGACAGGCACCAAGACAAGCGTAACAAGGCACCATTCTGTCCCCCGGGCTTCTTTTTGTTCCGTTAACCATCTCTTGTCTCTCCCCTAAAAACTGATTACCTTAATTTTTTCCCCCGATAACATCCACCCCCGGCAAAACGTCACCTTTTTTGCTGCTCACTTTCCCTGTCCATCTCCCATCTCCATCCATCCTCCCTCACTCCCTCATTCAACCAACCATCTCTGGATGGCTTGAAGCGCATCACACTCGTTATCACTGCGCTGGTCAGCCTGCCCACCAGGTCCAGAGCTGCTCGTCAATCCAGCTCAGCCCCCCTGTGCGCAGCCAGCTCCGCGCCTACGACCGCCAAAGGCCGGTGCCCAACTGCCCCTCACCTCTCAAAATCACGCACTCCCGTTTCCTCCTTCACGGCTCTCTCCTGTAACATCTCACCCATTACACTACATCAAACATGGACAAATGCCCCGATGAGGTGCTCCTGAAAGTGTGCGCTTGGTTAGAGTTTCAAAGTGTTGCCAATGTGCGACTGGTCAACAAGCGGTTGGCCGAGGTCGGAGCTGAAGCGCTGGTAAAAAGAGTGCGCTTCCACTGCACCAAGGACTCCCTCAGACGTCTACACGCTATCGCACAGCACGATGTTTTCTCTAAATATGTCGACACCATAGTCTTCGAAGGCAATCTGCTGGCCAGCGTACCCTGCATCCATACCTACCAAGCCCACTACGAGCTCGATCATCACCAGAGCGAAAGACCGCAACCTCCTTCCAAACATGCGACTCCCCGTGAGCACAGACTCTACGAACGAAACCTGGCAAAGTTCAACCGCGAGATTGAGAAAAAGTACGACCGGTATTTGGATCTTTATGACAAACAACAGAAGGTTCTCAAGTCCGCCGCTTATGCCGACTTCATTTCGTCGAGCATGCCATGTTTCCCAAGACTGAACAAACTTGTCCTTTCAACTGTTGGTCGCTGCAAGCATGTTCTCTCTGGGAGATTCCTCGAGTCATTTACTGCCGATTGTGCTATGCCAATTGAACAGGATACCAGTTTCACCAAGGACCAGCTGAAACATCTCCTCTTCCCACAAGGGCGCCCACTCACCCAACTCGCGGCATTGGAGGTCCATGTCATGAGCCCCAAGTTCTTCACCGGCTTTGTACCGGCTGGTCTGATATGTCGCGCCTTTCAAAACCTCAAAGTCATTGACCTCAACTTCCGTCTGGAGAAGGATGACAGGATTGGCTTGGACATTATGACTGCGGACCGCTGCTATGCAGATCTTGCGAAAGGTTGTCTTCGTGACGCACTGAGCGCTGCCCGTGATTTGGAACAGCTGACGATTAACTTTGACGACTACGGCTACTATGGAGCTGTCACCAGCCTGGAAAATATTCTCGGTTCAAACGCCTGGCCATGTCTCTACATGTTGAATCTGGATTGCATGTCGACCACGGAGGACTATTTCCTAAGCATGCTGAAACGTCAACCATCTTTGCTCGATCTCCGACTAGGCTTCATGACCCTCGAGCAAGGTCGCTGGCCAAATGCCACCAGGCGGATGCGAAAAAGTTTGGACTTGAAGAACTTCATGGCAAGTGGTATCCTTGAAGATCCGGACCAAATGTTCCCAATGCATCTTCTAGACACGGAAGCGTACGTAGAGGAACACCATCATTTCACATTGGCCGACGCTGTTGGACTCTACGTGACCGACGAATTTCGTAACGCCGAGGAGGAGGATTACCACCCGATGCTCGATGACGATTTCACTGACGAAGAAACCTTACGGGAGGAATACGGACCATTCGCGGAGGACGAAGAATTTTCGGACATGGACTGCAGTGACTAGGCGAGACGAGCAGCCCTCTTCTTCTTGACCCATGTTCATGTATGATTACGAGCTTACGACCTTTTCGCAACTACCTGTACAGTACTCAGAACTGCATTTTACGAGAGACGGTCGACCGCAGATACCCCCGTGAGCTTCCTTGTCCAATCATTTTCCGGATTCGAAAGACTTTTTTACTGTTCTGGCTAGAGGCCACTTTTATTGCTATGGTTTGACACCGAGGAGCAGATGGTGGCTTTGTGGGATGGATGGGACAAAATGGTGTTGGCATGGCTTTTCCTTATGTATCCATACCTAGATCGCCCCGGCAAGTCACCGAGAGACTTCAAGTCTCCAGAAGAACTTGATGAAATTGTAATTAGAAAAGCATACTCCGTATGTACAACTTGTTTTCAAGCTAAAGGGTCTCAGCCTCGTGGATTGGCCTCCCTGAAGAACCAGCCGGCTATTTGTCGGGATTCGGGGCCAGTTTTCAGTTCCTCGTCTCCATGTTCAAAGCTTAAGGTGAATATCTGTTTCCAGTTGAGGAGCTCTCACACCTCGTAGGGTAGGCAATCGGATCTCGCAGTGCTTGATTCTACCATGCGGGCAAGTCTACGTCTGCTTGCGGCCCCCGTTACGCCGTCATTTAGACCAGGACAGCGAGCGCAAGCTCTGGCTTTACTCCCTCCCATTCCTCTTTATCGTCGTCTCCTGCGCATTCACCGCAAGCGACTCAGCCCCGAAGAACGCGTCTTCGGCGACACCTACCTGAAAGCCGAGTTTCGAAGACACAGGGACATTGAGAACCCGTTACACATTGTCGGCTTTCTGACAGAATGGCAACAATACGGCCAGCAACTTGAAGGGGAGGATTGGAAAGAGCAAAAGATCGACCCGGCGTTGTTGGATAAATTGAGTGATCAACAGGTCGGGCAGATGTATGAGCTTATGCTGGCGATCCAAAGGAGAGGGAGGGACAGTGTTGACGAGGAAGAGGAAGGAGAAATTTTGAAGGCGATTGAAGAGGCCAAGGGCTCAGGTACATCGAACAGCTCATGATGAGTCTGGCAGTCGATGAGACTGGTTCGGCGCGACCCAGGTGAAATTAACGGTGACATTTCAATTTGGATATCACTCAAGCCATCCCAAACGAGGGAGGAGCCATTGCGAACGCCGGTCTCTAAACACACTCACCAGGCTTGTCACCGCCCGCTCTACCACCAACCCGACAGGCAAACAGTATCATTCCAGAAGATGACGCCGCACCAATATTAGTCTTCAAAGCGACTCCTCTTCCTTGAGCTCGTCCTCCTGAAACGCAGCATCCTGTGCTGAAAGCCTTGGATAAGCAAACACAGTATTGTCGAGCATACACCCTTGCACCTGATCTACCCCCGAGAGCACAAATAAACTGCAAGATGTGCAAGACCGAAGCATTCAAATCTCATACCTGCCCACATCACTGGATGAGCATCGTCAAACCGTGTGGGCCAGAAGCATCCTTCAAGAACCAGGCTCACCAATATCAACCCGCGAGAAGTGCCTGGAAAAGACTACTCCAGCCTGAATACGTCTCTGCGCCGGCCGACAGTTGTCCAAATTGCGATCTCAAAGGAGACTACGATGCTGACAAGACAAGGATAATTCTCAGGACACCCAGGGAGGCAGGAAATCTGGGTAATGGATACAACATGACTGATGGGCAGGGGAGGGCAATACCAGTGTACCATCACGGAGGCTATTTCGCGTCGGGGTCATATCCTTTGACCAGGTCCAATCCCAATGGACAGTGGCAGCAGGCTGGATGTTGTACAGTGATGTGAGCAGGCTGGATTCCCTGGGAAGAGGGAGGCCTACGGGTCCTACAGTTTCTACTACTTGTGCGGCAGGCGTAGGGGCTGAGGGTGGAGTCTGCAGATATTTCTCTAGTTGGACTGACGGCACCCTGACAATCTTCGCACGAATTCACATATCTCACTCTGAGCCTCACCTTTCCATCAATCGAGTTACATACCGATTCTATATATGTTTCTACGGAACCATTCCGCTTGAGGTGATTGTGTCGGACATCGCCCGCTCCTCGTTCATCATTCGCGAAACGAGTTGATCACGCAATTGCCCCTCACGATGTCACCAGTGTCACAACACGAACCCCTCGCATGCGACCCGTCGAAACAGCCCGATAGCAGGCGTTCATTCGGAGATGCCCTATGCGTCTCGGTACAATGATGGCTGATGGCGTAGGGATTCGCTATACTTGAATGACATGAGGTCAACTGGAAGAGGATCACGGGAAAAAGAACCTAAGAAATTTCAAGAGTGACGGACCTTTTTCTCTCTCTCACCTTTTTGACCCATTTCCTTTCCTTTTGTCTGAGATTCGACACATCTGGAAACGAGGTATCGGCCACCCTAGACTTGACTGACAAACACCAGAAGAACACAATGGCTCCTGTGGCGGTTGAATCGTCTCACCCTCCTGCTGAGGTGCCCACGAAATCCACGCCAATTGACCTGTCCATCTTTCCCGACGGCTTCAAGACATCTGGCCAACACCCGCCGCTCTACGACAAGCTGTACCCTTACTCTGCGTTTCCAAAGTCCATCTCCGGCCCCACGGTCTGGTCGAGTGAGGACTACGCCTCCCACCCGGAGACATGGACACACGTCTTCTCGGACTCTGAGATCAACGAACTCTCGACCGCGGCGGACAACTTCATGGCCCAAGGCCTCCCCTTGACAGGGATCAGCCCGTCCAACTTCCCGCTCCCGAGCATGGCAGCGTCATTGAAATCGATGCGCAACGAGATCCTCAACGGCAAGGGCTTCATCCTGTACAAGGGCTTCCCCGTGCAGCAATGGGGCTCGCACAAGTCCGCGGTCGCTTACATGGGACTGGGCACGTACATCGGGTACCCGGTGTCGCAGAACGGTCGGGGCCATATCCTGGGCCACGTCAAGGACTTGGGCGAGGACAGCACGCAGATCGACAAGGTGCGCATCTACCGGACCAACGCGCGACAGTTCTTCCACGCCGACGACTCGGACGTTGTGGGCTTGCTCTGCATCGCGCGCGCCGAGGAGGGCGGCGAGTCGGACGTGGCGTGCGTGCACCAAGTGTGGAACATCCTGCAGGTCGAGTTCCCGGACGTGGCGGAGCTGCTGACCCAGCCCGTGTGGTACTTTGACCGCAAGGGCGAGGTGTCGCGCGGCGAGGAGCCCTACATCCGCACCAGCGTCTTCTACCTCGAAACCCCCGAAGCGGGCAAGGAGCAGCGCGTCTACTGCAAATGGGACCCCTACTACGTGCGCAGCCTGACGCGCTTCTCGGACAAGGGCATCATCCCGCCGCTGTCGCCGGCGCAGGTCCGCGCGCTCGAGACCCTCGAGGCCGTCTGCCAGCGCGTCAAGCTGCACATGATCCTCGAGGTCGGCGACATCCAGTTCGTCTCAAACTCGCACATCCTCCACGCCCGCACCGCCTACAGGGACTACGGCCCGGACAGCGGCATGCCCCGCCGCCACCTGATGCGTCTGTGGCTGAGCTGCCCCGTCAGCGAGGGCGGCTGGCGCCTGCCCTTCCACGACGCAGACGAGCGCAAGAGAGGAGGCATCCAGGTCGACGACACGAGGCCCGTTGCGAGGCTGGATGCGGATTAAAAACCTCTGCTGCTGTCCGCCGGGGTTTATGCAAATAGCGATTGTGCATGTGTCTGTGTGTATTGCATGGGGGGGTGTTATAGAGGATGAAATTCCCAGGAGAGTCTCTATAAAGACTTGTAGTAGATAAACTAGCCTACAATTCGATCCATTAGATCTTTCGACTTGTATGGCTCCTCCCAATTGCCAGGCCATTGAATAGTCCTTGTGAGTCACGCAGCACAAACATAAACACATACATCTCGAGCTGCATTTTGTGTGTTGAACAGTTGGTGCCACATGTGGTACAGCTGTCTTTCCTCCCTCTGATATTGGCCATTGATTTTCCACCAAGTAACTAGGTCGTCTTCTTCCCCCATAGAAGCTACTCTAGCATTTCGGATCCAATCCCCCTTTAGCCTGCACAGCAAACCTCATGTGGGCTGTTCAAGTTGGCCTTCCAAAACGTTACACTGGCTGGTGGCCAACTTGGGCAACTCACTGTTTCCTCTTCATCAACTGGCTTGCTATATCAGCATAGAAGGCTTGTCCAGAACGCTGGTTCTGAGCCTGGTTGCCTTATTCAGCAAAGAGTCTAAGATCCATTCGGATGGACTTGAAAATCACCAACGACATGACTCGACGGTTAAATCAATAGCCGTGATGATTTGATCATGATGGTGGTGGTGATGATCATGATCACAACGACAGGCACGCGTCGCATAGGGGTAAAGACAATTGACACCCTCCCCGGATGCAACAGCGGTTGCGATCCAGCCGGCACCCTTCGGTATGTGGCAGCCTGAGCTTGAACGGAAGTGTCTGTGTCTTGTTGGAAGAAGACACACAGGAGCATCGATCCCCCTTTTGAGCTTACCGCGTTTTCACATGACTGAGCGAGATGGTGGTGGGACCAGAGAATCGAGAGGAGGGCTCTTGAGTGGACCGGAGACGCGTTTCGGATAGCTTAAAACGAGCAGAGTTTCCTGCGTCTCTGAAATGAAAGCCCCTTCTGGTAGTACTGGCTGTCTTGACCATAAGGCCGGGATCGGGCCATCCACTATCGTGGACTCCGGAATGACGGATGACAATCTTCTTCAGTAGGGATAACTACCAAATGAAGGCTGGGCAAGATGTGGGAGAAAGAAGATGCGTGCCGCTATCACCTTCAGAGATGCGGCACCGTCGTTCACACCTCCTTATTGAACGTGCCGAAGATGAGGCAACAGCATGCGGCTTCGCTCTTCCATTTTTGTGGCTACTCATCCGTGTGTCCCTGCATGTCAACAACAAGCCTCTGATGCCATGCACCAACGCAATGTTAGCGATTGGGCAAGGTTTGTCAGCGTAGGAGGGATAGTCGATCTGGCCCTAGGTTTGCCCTACCAGGTTTGCCATACCACGGTGCGACTGGCTTTAGGGTTGAATGAGGTGGCCTCGGGTCCCGCTGTTGATGGCTGCCCGCCCATCCACTGTGCTCCGGAGTCATTTTCAGCTTTTTTTAGAGGTGCCCTTCTCTTCGTGTCGGTCGCTGTGGCCACGAGTAATCCGGCCCGGATTCTCAGATGAGTGAGCCTGCTGATTGCTGTCTGGGGAGCCTCTCATGGCCACTTTGAGAGCGTCATGCAACGAGTCGAATTGATGTCGTAGCTTTCTGGTTCTGGTAGCTTGACATGCGCGATGACAAAGCCGCAAGGGTTTGGAAGGGTAGAACCGCGGTCGAAAGAAGATTGATTGGCGTTCTTGTTGCCTGGGCACGCCGAATGAAGAATGCCCCGAAGGCCTGGGAGTTGGCGCCGCCGCAGACGAGTGGTAGGGGGCATTATCTCAACCGAGTAATGGGTGCTGGACGCCCACTAGACTCAACCTGGGCATCCCACGTCCTGGTAGAGGTTGGACGCCATGTTCTCGGGGATCGCCAATTGTGCATGATTCAAAACATCGACGACTCGACCACCGAGACAACGTGTGGAGATGATGTGTCTTTTAATTCCCAACTCTTGGTCCAAAAGGTCCACATAGGGCCATCCCGCCTACTCTTGCCCAAAACGCACAAAGGGCCGCCGGCATCTGATTGGGGGTTTTTCGATGAAGTAGATCGACCTCGGAGTTCGCGCTCGCTGTTGGTTTTGTATGTGCCTTTTAGGCTGTTGTCAGTCTTGGATGAATTCGAAAACATGAGCTGACCCTGGCTGCTGCTCCCGTGAGCACTGCATTAACTCGTTGCGCGCCCCTTGCAGCATGTGTCCAATTCGACAACGGTTCGCTTACCCAGAAACTCTCCACATTCCCGGCCCCCCTTCACCCGCGGTTGTTGGCTGGGAATGGGTTTTAGAGATGCACTAGGAGGGACGTCCAAGGTGGCTGCGCAGTTGCGTTGGGACTCCTCCAAGGCGGATCCCTGCATATTTTTTCCGGACGGATTATCTTGTTCCGGAGCTGGTCTCGATAGAATCGTGATGCGTTGCTTCAGTAGAGCGCTCCACTGCTTTGTGTGTTATTCTCTTTTGGAAAGTGGTGACCGAATGGGCGGGAAGTCTACCGTCTTTCTAGGGCGCACACAGGCAAGATGCCCTGACGCCAGAGGCCCCAAGGCTCCAAAATCCTCGGCTGCGGAGGAATTGCTTTGATTAGCGCACATTGAGCGCGGATCTTCCGAAGCCTTTGGTTTTCGAGATGCCCATATATTGTTGCAGACATCCATGTCAGCAGGAAGGAGTCGTGGAGAAACATGTCCGGAGCCATGGAAAGATGGATCGTCCCGGTGACCTTGACAGACCGTCAGTTCTGAGGACGAATCCATTGTTCCCCCGACAGCGACGGCGGGCAGATGAGGAACAGCAGTCACACCTGCAACGACAGACTCCTCATGAACAGCCTGCAGAACAACAACAGAGACCACTCCAACATCGTCGCAGCACCTCCCAGCAATCCAGTCATGAACTCGTCCAACTGGGCAATCCCGGAGCGCGGGACTTGTCGCATTCTCCTTTTCCCCTCCCCCGAAACAGTTTTGTCCAGCGAGCCATTCAGTACTGTATGGGCTGTCCCCCGCACACTTCATATGCACACGTCTAATGTTTGTGTGTACAGATGTGAAACAGTACTCGCCGACGGCGGTTCAGCGGCCACATTTCGTTGGCGTGGGCCCAGATTTGTTCCTTCTGCGTGATTACATTCCGTTCGTCATGAACGACCGCATGGTCTTCTCGGCGCTGGTGGCCATGTCCTCCTTTAGCGCCAATATTGCCGCCACTGGTAGTCGCGAGGCTCCCTCTGAATCTCTTCGGTTCTATCAGTCAGCCGTGTCATTGCTACGGGAGAGGTTGACCAACGAGTCGCAGCGGGCCAGCGACGCCGTGATTGTGACCCTGGCCAATTTGTGCGCATTTGAGGTGAGCATAAGCTCTCCAGGGAACTCCCCGTGTATAGTAAACTCACTGAGACGCGGTGTCTGACTCTGTAGGCCTTTTCGGGAAACTATGATGCGGTTGATATGCATACACTCGGCATCAAGCAAGTGGTCGCCCTTCGAGGGGGCACTAGCCAGTTGGGTACTTCTCCTGCACGATGACTTGGTCGTCTACACACATCATTCTGACAAGAGACAGGTTTCGAGGGTTTCCTCAGGACCATGGCCACGGCGTAAGTTCTATTTTGGTTCTGACGCGACGTTGGATCTAAAACACATGACTAATCAGGGACCGTCTGTCCTTCGCTCTCCAGGTGGCAGAACTTTTATGCAGCTCGACATTCCATCTCCTTGACTGACCCACGTTTTTTCCCTGAAGACGGAATCTTTACCTACCCAGAACATCCCTTTGATCCTGAGTTGTGCGATGTTATTGCGCGCTTCCCACCGGGACTGACTGACATGGCCTTGTCAGGAATGCTGAGTCATCAGATCATCAACCTAGTCACCCATGTCAACAACTGGACCCACGAGGTGAATGCCTCTCTCCGAGACTCGGACGTGTACAACCTGCATGACTTGTCCCAGAGTTCTCGCAACGTCACGCTGTGCGGCGAGTTCCTGCACAAGTCAGGTTTGACGATGGTTGAGCAACTCCTGGTTCTAGCGTTGACCTCGTTCTGCTATTCCACAGACTCGACACGATCCATGTTTTTTCTGACGAACGCCTACCTCCAGATTCGCTGCAAGTACATGAGAACAGTGTATATCGAGGTGACGGAGAGAAACGAGGCATTTATGACCTGGGTGGCCACCATGCTGCTGGCCACGTTCGACCCATCAGCACAGCCGTGGTTTTTGGGGCTATCGATCCTGCGAGCGCGACCGACCCTGCGAGATTGGCAGGCAAATGTCAGAGTATGCGAGAGTTATTTCTGGAACGATGGCCTCTCGCTGAAGTTGGCGGCAAAGCTGGGTCATCTCAGAGGAACAGAACGCGAGGGCCAGGGTTGACAGGGCGGAGTTTCAGAGCGTTTGACGGCCACAACGGGTCTGTAGGCAGTTGGATATGGAGAAAATCGTCATTCAAACCACAAACAGATTCACCCAGACTAAATTGCATCCAATTCAGCCGGTCGACATCATTCGCCTGCCCTAAGATCGCCTGGAGAACGAAGTGAGCCCGAGTGAAGGGCGAACCAGAAGCCGAGGGGCCTGTATCTGAGGAGCATAGATCCAGACCTTTTTGGCGAGGCATTCGCGCTCGAGCTGCCTGATATAGTCTTCAGAAGATCTGGGCTCGAGCATGTCTGCCAGTGCACAATAATCGTCCAACAGGGTAGATTCTGTGAGCATTGATGAAGGCTGGAAAATTCTCTTGTGGCCATCAAACCCCGCGTCTTGGCCCCGCTAGATAAACAATTTTCCATTTCAAGCCTAGAAGGTGCCAAGAATTATATAATCACAGGCTTGGCATTAGTGACACCCAGAAGACGCGGCGAAGCGCGTTTCGATTTGGTTCTTGTACGCACCCAACCCCTACATTCACTACATGCTGTAGTACATGCTACATTCTCCTCGGCAACAATTGGACAGGCATCTCGCGACAAACACATCCATTCATGGATCCCGCACCGCAGCTAGTCTGACGCTCCTGCAATGCAAACAACACCATGTCTACAACGCTGATGGCGACGTCGAAAGCCGCCGCATCTGCTCCTTTTTCCGACCCAATCTTCGCATCAGTCTTCTCGCCTTCGGTTGTCAAACCGCCCAAGCACCGTCGCCTATTTGCCCCTCAGACCCTTGCAACGCTTCCGGAGATACAGACTGCCCTGCACCAGCACCTGAGAGTCCTTTTGGGAATCGGCGACGAGTCTTTCGTTTATGGAGTGACCGAGGTGGTGCCTCACGAGGGAGCTCCCTTCCACAGTTACCTCGAGTCCTGCCCCTCACTCGATCAGCTTAGACAGCCAACAGCTACCGACCATGCCGCACAGGTTGCTAGGGAGGCAGAGTCTCCTGTGTGGGGGATGCTGGCTGGGTGGCGCGCGACCGTCGGGCCTGAGGCAGTAATAAAACTACTAGCGTCGGTCCTCAATGATTTAATGACGGAGTTTGTAACCTGGTCCTATGCCGGAGTCTATCGTCAAAGGCTGCATCTTCACCTTGAGTTCTGGGTAGAGCATTTATTTTCCAGGGTCGCGCGGAAGGTCCTTTGTCGTCTCGACGAGAGATTGGAGTCACAGACTCTCCCTGAAACGGAGGTGCGGAAATGGAAGGATATGGCCACCGCCCGACTCGGCGCTCTACGGGTCGACGAACTCTTCGAGGTCATAGTGGACTGGGATGCCACGGCACCTGCAATCGAGGACTTGCGGCATTTCACGACAAGTCCGACCACAAGAGGGTACTTGACGCACAACTTCGTCAATGTCCTGCAAACACGTCTTCTTCATCCTGGCGCATCGACCATCGAAATCCTACAATTTTACATTTCTATTATCCGCTCTTTTCGGATTCTCGACCCACGAGGAGTCCTCTTGGATCGTGTCGCTAGAAGAGTCCGTCGCTACCTCCGAGAGCGAGATGACACTGTCAAGGTGATTGTGACCGGACTGCTCGCTGACGTTTCGCCCAAAGAGGACGGACAGCCGCCAGAATCCGATCCAGACGTCCTCACAGAACTCGCTCGTGAACTGACCAGTCCCACCGGTCGAGACCATGCAACGGACGACAGCGAATTCGACTGGAACAATATGGACTGGGTCCCCGATCCCATCGACGCCGCCCCAGATTACATGAAATCCAACAAAACCACCGACGTGATTGGTAGTCTCGTCACGTTGTTCGAAACAAAGGAGGTCTTTGTCAGGGAGCTTCAATCTGCCATGGCGGAGAGGCTGCTCAAGAATAAAGCCGACTTCACCCAGGAGATCGGTGTGGTGGAGCACTTGAAGCTGCGATTCGGAGACTCTGCGCTGCAAGGGTGCGAAGTGATGTTAAGAGATGTTCTGGATTCAAAGAAAGTGGATAAAGTGATCAGGAAGGATTTGGAGGCGCAACAGGCCAAAAAAGGACCTTCTGCAAAGCAGAGGGACGACGATGTCCAGATTCATGCGAAGATCCTCTCGCGCCTGTTCTGGCCGGCCATGCAGGACCACTCATTTAATGTTCCACCAGTGGTGACGGAGCAGCAGAGATACTACGAACAGGGATTTGGAGCTCTCAAGCAATCACGAAAGTTGACTTGGGTCAATACTGTTGGCCAAGTCGAGGTGGAGCTGGAGCTGGAAGACCGTACCTACCACGACGAAGTCCTTCCCTGGCAAGCGGCTGTGATTTACGCATTTCGAGATGACAACGCAGGGGCATCAGGGCAGCCTGTCAAGAAGACACTTACAGAACTTGCCTCTGAGCTCGCAATGTCCACGCCTCTCATTCGTTCCGCCTGCGTTTTCTGGGTCTCGAGGCGCATCCTCACCGAATCATCGCCCAACACCTTTACTGTTCTTGAACGACTTCCTAGTGGTACCGGCGACGGGGACGACACGTTGATGAGCGAGGGTGGGCCGTCTGCCGCCCAACAATCAGACAGTGCTCTGGCAGTCGCAGAAGCCGCCGCTTTGGCGACCGCAACGAGGGAGGCAGAAGAAGCGGAACGCAAACAGAAAATGGCCATGTATAATGCGTTTATTGTATCCATGCTCACGAATCAAGGGGCCATGCCTCTGGCGAGGATCTCGATGATGTTATCCATTGTGGTGCCAGGCGGGTTTCCCTTTAGTAACGAGGAATTGAAAGAGTTTCTGGCATCCATGGTGAAAGAAGGCGCACTGGAGATTGGCAAATCGGGTGTTTACAAGGTTGCGAGAGGACTGGAAGAGTGATGACTGATGACCAAGGATCACGAATCTGAATGGAGACGACTGTTATTCGAACAGGACCTCATGACAGGCAGGAATTATGGCTCGGCTATGGACGTTACCCAAGACTGCAGGCTTCGGTTTGTGTCTCGACCCTCGGGATACGTCGATGCTGGAGGTGGGCAGCTGTTTGGGCACGATACCAACACGACGAGATAGACAGTGGGACAACAGTCCACTATGAGTATTCATATGCCATATGGCAGATACCTACCGCTACCCTAAGTACCCGGGGTACGCTTTCAGCTGCCAGTCCACATCAATGACAATGACAATATTGATATTACAGTTTTAAACGTGTCTGTGAGAAATGATAGACGATAAATAGAAGACCCGAAGATATGCCGGCACACCAGGAGATTTTGTTCGTTCCTCACGAGACGACTTCTTTTGGTCCAAGTATCTTTTTCGACAGAGAGACACCGAGACAGTATAGAATAAAAAGAGACCTCTGGAGCTAAACCATTCCTGAAACCTGGGATGGGCTTTGTTTTTGGTGATATTGGGTGAGAGTTGCTTTGGCGGGTAAACGGGCAACGGGAAACGGAAGGAATATTCACTGTCACCCTCATCATGTGTGTGATGGCACGAGCGTGACGAGGCTGGGAGAAAATCAGAGGTGACACAAGAACCCACAAATACACACAAGGACAGAGGAGGGTACGGAGACAGAGGCAGAGGCTGCGCGCATCACAGACACAGACACTGAGACAACAGCCAAAGGTGAGGTTCAAGGGTATATTGAGAGAGGGGCGCAAAAGAAAAACCATGCTCCCCACCCCGTCGACCTCGCACGTCTCGTACGACCTCGTCTACGAACCCGCCGAGGACTCGTATCTGTTTCTCGACACGCTGTCCTCGCCCGCCGAGACAGCGTGGCTGCGTTCGCGGTTCTCTTTGCCTTCTTCTCCCCGACCTTCCCCTTTACCTTTACCGGGATCAAGACAAACGCCTACACCAACGCCATTGCCAAAGTCGACGCCAACATCATCGCTGTCACCGACGCCCCTCATCGTCGAAATCGGTCCTGGATCCGGCGTCGTCGTCGCATTCCTGGTCGCTAACGCAAAAACCCTTTTCGGGCGCGACGTGCTGAGTCTCGCCGTCGACGTTAATCCGTATGCGTGCCGCGGGACGAGGACGACGGTGGAGAAGGCGCTCGCCGAAAAAAGGCCGGAGAGGCGAGTGGCAGGGGAGAAGGAGCGGGGTGGAAAGGCGGTGGTACTCTCAGAAAATACAGGCGGGGATGGCGCAGAGAATGGTCGGGGCGTTTCTCATGATGAAGATGGAAGGAACGAGGGTGGGAGTATCTTCCTCTCGTCCGTGAATGGCGACCTCGCCACACCGCTCCGCCCAGGCGAAGTTGACGTCCTGGTATTCAACCCGCCCTACGTGCCTACCGACTCGGTCCCTGCCACTCCAACCACTACCAGACAACCAGAACCGAACCCAAAACCGACTTTCGAGGAACAATCCGCCCTCCTCACCCTCTCCTACGCCGGTGGGCCCGACGGCATGCAAGTCACGAACCGCCTCCTCGCCCAGATCCCCGAGGTGCTCAGTCCCCGTGGCGTCGCCTACGTGCTCTTTTGTCGCGGGAACAGGCCTGACGAGGTCAAGCAATGGATCCGTGCGTGGGAGCCGTCGTCACTACCATCACCACCACCACCACCACCACCACGACGGTCACGGTCGACACAGTCAACACAGTTAACACAGCCAGAAATAGCTGGCAGGGCAGAGCGATGGCACTGGCGCGCCGAGACGGTCGGGACGAGCGGCAAGACGGCCGGGTGGGAAAAATTGGAGATTGTCAGGATATGGAGGGAGTGGGAGGGATGTGGATGAAACGAAAACGCAACGAAAGGGACTACTAATCGATACCAAGGGAAGGGGGTTCTTCAAAGGAATGGCTGTAGTGGGTGGTGCTGGGGGAAATTCCTGCTTCTCGCCCTGCGGATATAAGGCGATTTTCTCATGAAAGCTGGTATATTACAACAAGATACGCATGAAAGAAAAGCACACCAAAAGCACCCACAGCGACCTGCTACGCAACCTACCACACGAAATGGCAACTGACAACATGTCTCTTGTCATGCCAACGATACTTAGATATACCCAAGACATACTATTATTATTAATTACCTAGGTACTTTTTAACTCGTGCTGTGTGGAATGCCCAAACCACCAACAACTTCGCTAAACCTTTCTGCTCGAGATGCGAGGCACATTTCTGTGATTCAACATCCATCGGAGACTGCTTGGTGTCTGTCTGTCATGCTTATTTTCCCATCCCTATGCAAATTCCAATGCTGTGCAGGAAGGAGGACACATTAAGGGAACATAGTTTGCGAATGTTCAGTACGATGACTAAGAAAGAGTGTTGGCGACGATAGGTCGGTGAAATCAGTTGACGTTGATTAGAGACACAAGGTGCGCAAAGAATCCGGCGTTGTGGTCGATGAGATCTCGTCATCAATCCTACAGGAATGCCACAGCTCTGCCAATTCTGTTAGTATCTGAAACTGGAAAAATGAGGCGAGATATTGTGTCGGAAGAACTCTTACCCTGCAATACCTGCAACGACAGCGAGTCCTCCTGGGAACTCAGGTCGGTAGGCGGCACCAGTGAACGTTGATGGGGCAACTGAGGTCGAGGCGGGAGCAACGGTCTGAGTTGGCGCCTGGGGCTGTCCATCGCTGATCTGACTGACCGGAGCGCCCGTTGGTGCCTGAGGCTGTCCATCACTAATCTGGGTCACTGGTGTACCAGTAGGGGCTTGCGGTTGCCCGTCGCTGATCTGGCTGACGGGAGCGCCAGTAGGGGCTTGAGGTTGTCCGTCGCTGATCTGGGTGACGGGTGTACCGGTAGGAGCTTGAGGCTGGCCGTCGCTGATTTGGCTGACAGGCGCACCGGTGGGTGCCTGTGGTTGTCCATCACTGATCTGAGTAACGGGTGTGCCTGTAGGTGCTTGGGGCTGGCCATCACTAATCTGGCTCACAGGAGCGCCAGTAGGGGCCTGAGGTTGACCGTCACTGATTTGGGTGACTGGGGTGCCGGTAGCAGCTTGTGGCCTTGATTTGGTTAGCGAGAATGTCGGCAGGACTAAGATGATGGCAAACTTACTGGCCATCAGAGATCTGGGTGACAGGAGCACCAGTTGGAGCTTGTGGTCTTTGCAATATTAGTAAAGGGGTAAAGTAACGGTGAAGACACCGGAGAAGATGCTATACTTACTGGCCATCACTGATCTGGGAAACGGGGGTCCCGCTAGGAGCCTGTGGCTGTCCATCCGAGATTTGGGTGACGGGTACACCAGTAGTTGCTTGTGGTCTGTGAATGATTAGAACTGCTCGGACAACTAGACACCGGTGGTGAAGAGTGGTAGACTTACTGGCCATCGCTGATTTGAGTGACCGGTACACCAGTGGTAGCCTGGGGTCTGTCAAGGAGTCAGCGAACAATATTCAATGACGGTGACGCAGCCAGAGCAAATAGACGTGTACGTTAATTTCCGTCACAGGAGCATTCCGACCGCCACATTGAAGGGATACTTACTGTCCATCTGAGATCTGTGTGACAACCACCGAAGTGACCTGGGGTTGACCATCCGTGAGCTGAGAGACCGAAGGGACAACAGTCGTCACTGCCGGTTGACCATCTGTTGCTTGTGTCGCTGGTGGAGCGGAAGATCCGACCAGGGCGTAGATGTAGATCGGCACGCAATGGGGGGCCCAGTTGCGGTCGTACAGATTATAGAATGACCCACTCAGACATTGATACCAGATGGCAGAGCCACCCAGCGCAAGACTGGAATTAGAACAGATCGAAAACCCGCTTGTGTAGATAGCTCCGGCTTGGGGAGGTTCGTCAAACTGGAATTGAAAGTTGGAGGCAATATAGCCAGTCCGTCCCGCTTGATCTTTGAGGACGGAGTCGGCAAGAGTGAGTGTTAGAACTCCAGAGGTTTGACGCTGCACATGAGTTAGTTTGTTCTGTACATGAACGGACGATATTGTGAGCCAACCTCGGTCAGATCTCGTTTGGCTGCCGAGGACGAGACATTCACAACAGTAATCTGGAAGCTGCCGCTGAACGAGGGCTGGCAGCCATCAGGTGCTGGAGAGGACGGAGCTATCGCAGAGGTCACACCCTGCGGCATGGGCGAAGCCAGGGCGGAGACGGCCAAAGCCGTGAGGAGAGCGAAAGTACGCATGGCGGAGGTGTTGCGAGATGGGATTGCTTGTTGCTGACACGAGGGCTCGATCTCAACGAAGGTGGGCAGACGCTGAAGCGAATGATCAGTGTCCTACCAGAGGATTGGGAGTATACAACAAGCAACTTCTCGAGGAAGAAAGAAAGAAAAGAACGGCGACTGGGCGGGACGTTTTTTTATGAGAGCTCCGTGATGGCAGAAGCTCGCCAGAAGAAGACATCGAGGTTGTCCTAGCGGTTCCATGAGAGCCAATTCAGAGTCGATCATGCGTGAAGAGGTTGTCCGTGACAGCCGGTCAGTGGATGGACGTTGATGTTAGTGTCAGTTGTCCAATGCACGTTCTCTCCACCATATTCCCAACGCATCACTGTTCCAGGCGTAGCTTGAATCCAAAAGCGTGCTTGTTGGTCACCCCGCGTCCCGGTATGCGAATGGTGTGCTCGCTTGGATCGCCATTCGACGCCCACGTCTTGGCGATCGTCGTGCTGCAAAGAAGCTCCTCCTCAGTGAGCTTCGTTGATTTGGCATGTCCGCGTCCTCAGAGAAAAGTCTGATTGAGTGGTCATGACCAAAGCATAGACGTCGGAAAGAAAGCTCGCTGCCCCACACCGTTCTGTACCTCCGAGATCAGTCGATGACGAAATAGACTCGGGAAGCCGCGGGGACTCGTGTAACATCTGAGACATGGAGCATGAGATGGTGCATATGAAACCTCCTTCAGCGTCTTTTGCCGGCCAATTCGATGTGTCGATGCGGGGAACGAACTAGAGAAGGATCGCTAAGGTTTTGGTATGGTGTGATTCCGACCTGTCAAAGATGTCGTCGGCGTCGAGGCTGCAACTCCCGCTTGTTGAGATGCGAGCGAGGAAGCTCAGGGGAGTCGGCCATTTGCAAAGTTGTCGAGGTTGTAACTCCTCCTCTTGACTTGCTCCATTCCATATAGCCTTCTGAATTCACTTTCCATCGACCGGAAAGTCTGAGTTGACTGGAGGGAGGGGGGATGACTTTGGAGGTTGCATTAGTGTCCTGTGCGTTAAGCTGCAAGGACGGCAAAACTCCTGCAACTGTTACTCCGCAGTTTCTGATGCTTGTTGGCCGCCTTTCCCGAAATGGACCAAGCTCAGTCACGTGAATCATCCACTTGCAACGTTGAGTGACACTTTGATCCGAGTGTATTTGCCTGCGTAAGGCGACGGGGTACTTGTAAAGTGTACTAACCAAATCCTAGCAGGGTGTCCTCGGAACGAGTTCTCCCTACCTCCATCTACGTCTCGTATCAACCAAAGCTGCCTCGCTAAAATGCGGGTACCGAACGTCATCGACGGGCCTCGGCCCTAGATGTACGTCTCAGTGGTGCATCCAGGGGCCCGCATCAAAACTACTTCGTACGTCTATCATGGCTCCAGAAGTTCCTGCATCCATTTCATCTCCACCGCACTCACACCACGGGCATAGGCCTTTGTGCCTGTGTACACAAACTCGTTATACATAATACCCTCGTATTTCCTTGGCGGGGTCTTGCCACTAGGGCCTTGACCTCCAGAGGTATACGAAGGCAGGGAGAACAATACGCTGCTTGGATGAATGGCCACAACTTGGTTCGTGAGGATGGTCCGATAGCTCCCGTCGGGACAAAGGCGCGCAACATTGGGGTGGAAGCCGGTCATGATGCACTTGAGGATCCGAGTGGTTGGACTGGTCTTGTCACCATCCCGCATTGGATTGACTTTCCGTGGTCCTTTTCCACCCATTTTGCTCTCGGCTTCGTTCTTGCGCTGGTATCGGTCCATCAGCGCAGTAAGCTGTTTCCTGACATCCATGGCGCCGCTCATGGCCCGGTGCGAGATGAACCGCTCTTCACACCAGCGACGGCGATCTGTATTTTCAGCCACATATGCCTGGATAGTGGCTAGGAGGGTGAGATGGTCCCCTTCACGTCGAAAGAGATGTCGTCGTGCTTGCTGTGCACGACCTTCTGCGGAGTCTTCTTCAGCATCCGAGTCACTGTGGCCAGATGGTTTGGAGGTAGGTTTGACAAAGTCGCCGGATGTCGTAGCAGATGGACGGTTATGGATGTTGAGGAAGATATTCTCAACACTCAATGCTGAAACGATATCAATAATCTCCTCGACACAATCGTATGCTGGGTCTGCGCTGGCAAGGAGGACTCTCGCCAAGCTCGCAGGCAATGGTAAGACGCTCATCTCTCGTCCCAGACGTGTGATCTGCCCGTTCGAGGTGTCCAATGCAGAGAGCTGGAGGAGATGTATCATCGCCCTCTCGAGAGCCCTTCGTGGCGGAGCTGTCAGGAATGGGAAGTCCCCCAAAGTGTCAATCGAGTGCGCCTTGAGTGTGAGTGCAAGCTGACTGAGGTCGCAGCGCAGGATTTCAGGTTCGGTATCCTGGGCCAGTTGGTAGTAATCCGCTTCAGTGTACAACCTGTATGCAGTTCCCGGGGCATCTCGCCCGGCTCGTCCAGATCGCTGATTGGCGGAACTGCGAGAGATGGGCACTGTCAGTAGAGTGTCCAAATTTAGGGAAGGGCGAAAGAGTCGCTGCTTCGCCTTTCCGGTGTCAATTACATATCGAATTCCAGGCACCGTGACACTGGTCTCGGCGATGTTTGTTGCTAATATCACCTTGCGTGTCAACTTCGGTGTTGGTTGGAAGACACGTTGTTGCACGTTCGAAGGTAAAGCTGCGTAAAGTGGGAGGATGAGGATTTTGGGAAGCGTCGCAGCCTGCTTGGGGTCTCTCTGAACCGAGAGTGACCACGAACTCACAAGACCGAGCAGAGATTCGACGGTTTCTTGACCAGTGAGAAACACGAGTATATCGCCTGGTAGAGGACTGTGGGTGTGGATGTCCAGGATTCGCTGATATGCCGCATCGATGACATCTGGCACTGACGTTGGCGTGTAGTTGACGGTTACAGGATATTGACGGCCTTTGATGAAAAGCGATGTTGCTTTGCAGGAGCTGTCAGTCCTAGACTTATCCTTCGCAACACTATTGCTGTTGGCAGGGTCGGGCTTGGTATCTTTTCTGTCAACAGCATCTGTTTCATCAGAGAAACCAGACCAGTCGTCTTCTGCTCCATGAGACTCGACATCGACATCGGGTTGACCTTCGTGCTTTTCCTGACTCGTGCTGAAGAAGTTTTGAATCTTCTCCATGTCTGCCGTCGCACTCATGACCACAACCTTCAATGGAATGCCACCCCTGCCATCCTTCTTGTTTCTCAGATCCTGCATCCTTCTGAGAAAGCCCAACACCAGATCCACATTGACGCCGCGCTCGTGAACCTCGTCCACCACGACGGCCGAGTACTCCCTCAACCAAGGATCCCGCAGCATCTCTTGTAGAAGCATGCCCTCTGTCAAAAACTTGATCCTCGTCGAGGGACTCGTGCTGTTCTCGAACCGCACAGAGTACCCGACTTCAGATGCAGGACTCGAATTTCCCAGCGGCGTGCCCATCTCCTCGGCCACACGACGAGCAAGGGAGATCGCCGCGACTCTCCGGGGTTGTGTGATGGCAATGCACCCTCCAACATTGACGCCCCCGCTGGTCTTCCTCTTTTGGCACCATGGTTCGTTCACCAGGAACTGTGGAATCTGCGTCGACTTGCCCGACCCTGTCTCTCCGACAAGTAGCAGCACATCATGATCCCTGACCTTCTGGCGTATCTGATCGACGCTGCTGTAAATGGGTAATTTTTGTCTGGCTGGCATTAAAAGACGAGCCCGCTCTCTCAAGCTCAGGGTCTTGCTACCGCCCTTCAGGCTGTCGTCCTTCCCTTGCCGTTCCCCAAAATCGACAGTCTTACCTGTCGGCCCATTCTGTGCAGATTTAGACCTATGGCGTTCCAACTTGTCCTTTACTGATGCGGACTTTGACGGGAATGCTTCATCTGCAGATCTCTTGGTTCCTTTGCGGAGCATCGTTTTTTCTTTCTTGCACCCCAGTGCTGATGTGAGTTTTGCAATGTGCGTTCTTTTCGCTATACATGAGGGACAGGAGGGACACCGCGCAGCGCTGAGCAAATAAAAGCACCCAAAACGCCCGAAATTACCCAGTACATCGAATGATAGATGTGTCTGGCAAGCGATGGCAAAAACAAAATTTCTTTTCAGCCTCGTCACGTTTTCCCCACAGGCTTGGCACCGAAACAAGGTCCGTTTTCCAACCAGATTCAAAACCGGACACGGTACTCGGTATATGGAACCTTTCTACAAGAGAGCTCGGGCTAAACGGACTTGGGAAGTGCACATTGTTTGGCGAGTTTTAACGTTAACAATTACTATAGTTCGGTGGAGACTTGCGGCTTCAATCGATGCACCAGAGTATAATTGCATGTGGAATTCTCTGGCTGAACGGAGCAAGCGGTGGTTTTACATGGTTCTTTTTGTACATCATCCAAGTCTCTATTCTTTGGATGTCTTCATATCAGAGCCTGCCCTCTAAACATAGCCTCCCTAACTTCCCTGATCACGTCCTTTCGATCTTTGCCTCCCATTAGCACAATCCCTCTTCCTCGCCGATTCATCCTGCCCATCCGTCCTAACCGGTGGACAAAGTCGATTGTAGTATGCGGAACATCATACAATACCACGTGTCGGACTGCGAGGGTATCGACGCCGCGTGAACCAAGGTCGGTGGTCACGAGAACCTTAACGTCCGGGAGATGCCTTGTAGGTCTGGATGTTTGGGTTGGGTTTGCCCCAGAAGTCGCAGGGGTAGATGAACGGTCGAAAGGAACAAAGTCTTTGAACAATTTCTTGGAGCCCGAAGCTGGGGAGGAGAACGGCTTAGAAGAGCCCGCGACGCGCTCAACAGAGGTGAATGTTGCGAGGATTTCAGCTTGACGCTGCTCCGTAGTATCTCTCGTTAGCGCGACGGCTTCGATTCCCTTTGTTACAAGAAACCGGGCAACTTCTTCCGCCTTTTCGCGTTCGTTGACAAAGACAAGGATGTGCTTCACTGTATTTCTGGGGTTAAGGTCTTCGTGTACAGCCTTCCCAAGTGTCCAAATCACGTCGGCACACGCCAGATCGCGACTGCCACGGTAGGGATCTTTGTCGATATCCACAGCACCCAATTGAACTCGACGCGGAATCGTATGTAGTTTAGGTGTAACGATGCGTTTGCAATCGGGGAACCTCTTGTCAATGAACCTGTCAAGACTGTTTGGAATAGTGGCCGAGCAGAGGACCAGTTGCTTCAATGAAGGGGCGGCACGATCGATGATTTCGCACGTTGTCTCGCTGAAAGAGCGGTCAAAAAGGGAGTCGGCCTCATCCATGACGAGGTATTGAATGCGGGACAGGATATTTGGCTCCTTTTTGGCGATGCTGGCGATCAAATGAGGAGAGGAAACTAGTATATCTATGCCCTGGGGGTTGAAGAGGCGGTTGCGAATGACAGTGGGTGTATTGGAGGAAGAAATGCCCGCAGAGCGATATTTGACTGTGTGGCCGATAACTTTGACCACCTTCGTGACCTGCGCAACGAGTTCGGACGAGGGAAGGAGGATGAGGGCGCGAGGCCGGCCCATAGATTGGTTTGATGGTAATTCATCGGTTTCGGAAGGGTCTGCTTCGAAAACGCGGTTCTTGTCTCTCTCTTCACTTTCTTCAACCCTGCGGGCTTCCCGCTCGAGCTCTTCGTTGCGATCCGCCTCTTCTTGTTGTTTGACGGCATTGATGACGGGTAGTAGGTACGCCAGCGTCTTCCCTGAGCCAGTCTCTGCCGCGAGAAGGAATGTCTTGTATTTATTCTGGGTAGGCATCCCGTCTACATCCACCTGCTTCTGTTTTTGATACTCGCCCTTTTTACTGAGGAGCGCGGGAATTGCCAGCTTTTGTACAGGTGTGGGCGTATACTCTGTCAGATGTGGCAGGACTTGGGTGTAGATAGAGTCAACGACCGAAGGCATCAATCCCAGCTCTTCAAAGGACTCGATTTTCTCCATTTGCTGCTTGAGTTTCGTGCGTTGCCCGTAGGATAGGGGAGTTAGGATCTGCTGCATTTTTAATGCGTGGAAGAGCGGTCGTTCGTCTTTGTCCCTTTTCTCTTTCTTCTTGAAGGACGAAGTCGATGGAACAGCAACATCACCCTGCTCGTTACGAGGGGCTGCAGTGTTCGTGCGCAACTTGGTTGCGGCGGCTCGCTCTTTGAGCTTCGATCTAAGGGCCATTCCGACCCGGGTCGGAACCGCTCGAGGTGGTCTTGTAACAGGTAATCGTGCCACAGTTTGATTCATTCCCGCAAATGGACCTGCTGTGTCCCTCTTCGCAATCCTTCTGCTCGCGTCTGTCTTCCCAACATCTTGTGTAAGGGTCATTCTGGAAGGTTTTCTCCGTTGGCGCATGGCTAGTGCCATATACCTCTGAGGCTGCCATCGTCGCGTTGGTGGCCTAAGCGCAGAAATTAATGTTCGAAACTGGCAAGAAGGGCATATGGCGGCGGAGGACGACATCGACGGATTATGGCGAAAAGCTGTCGAAAATGGAGGAAGGTATAGAGACCATCCAACAGCACCGTTGTGATATTGAAACTTTTTTTTCCCCTGCGTAGCGCGGTCTCGCGGTCCACTGTAGTTTAGGCGAGGACACCCCTGCAAATCCGGCGCCACAGGTTGGGGTGTGTCTCAGGTGGACATCACCGCCAGGGTGTTGCCTAGCAACCGATGGTGTCGTGGGCTTTGTTGTTGTTCCCCAGTAAAATCGCCGTGGGGCGGCCACTTAAGTTTCGCATATACCATCAGACAAACGTTGAAGATTAACACTCTCATCGAGATACTTCTCTGCTGACTACTTCTTCTTCAAAGGGTGGTCTCGATTGTGGTCGCAGTTAGGCAGTTAAACTGTAGCTCACAGTCCCTTTGCCACAGCGTTTATTGCTATCATTTCTACCTACCCGCAGCTGGTCTGCCTCATCAGGCTCAGCACAGACATTCTGCCATTCTTTCCAACTTCGCGCGCTACCCATCGATCGATTCTTCATTCCTCAACTCGGTCAACCATTGCCTGATTGATTGTCTGAGCTCGACATCTGATACATACACAAAGCCATTGTCGAGCTCTTCTGCCCGATGCTATGGCCACCGAGGTAAAGACGAAACTTGTCGAGATTGACCTTGTTGTGCTCATCCTCTATTTCAGGTCCCACCTTTGCGCATCCAAAAGGGCGGCGGAAATGGGCTCAGCTCTTCGCCATCTAAACTGCCGCGAATAAGTAATCGTCCTCTTTCCGAACTGAGCCCTATGGCAATTCGCAGAAACTCTCCAAGTTTCCCGCAACCAAAGGTATGTCGGTCACCATCAGACCAAGCCGAAATCTGATCCATTCGCAGGGCAAGCTACTCTCAAACGAAACCTCTCCAATAGGCTCTTCACCTTTTTCTTCGAGTTCACCACGTCTGTTTTGGCAGGGCCGCGATCCCAGCTCTCCTGCGAGAGAAAACACCGAAACTCCTCCTGCCTCCTCCCCGCCAAAGCGCTCCTCCATTGAGAACCTAAAGAAGGCCTCGAGGGTGAAAAACAGCAGCATGTTTGCCCTCGAGCAGAGTACTCACTATGATCCTTCGCGTCCATCGATTCTTGACGGTCGCCCTCAGAGCATGCAGTTTCTACGGCAGTCCTCGCCAGTTCGAAGTCCCGATGCTGTGCGAAAAGAAAACATTGCCCCACTGGACAAGGTCTCATCGTTTCAATCGCAAGAGAAGCAGCAACAGGAGGAAGCTAAAGATACAACCAATCCAGTCACCCCTCTCTCGCCAAGTCGATTGAACAGCTCGCCAGCAAAGTCGTCCCTGTCAAAGAAAACCGGGTCAGCATTCAGAAGCAGTGGCTTTAACCCTGAGACTGGCATTTGGGAAGACGATGACGACTTTCGAGACAGACAACTGCCGGCTGGCCGTGGGTTGCACCGTCATCAAAAAAGTGTTACTTTTGACCAGGCGCCTCCACAGATCAATGAGTACGAGATGACTACACCAGCTCCTTCGTCAATTGCGTCCGGATCGCGCGAGGGTAGCTATGAGTCCACCGATGAGGACGACGAGGATGATGAGGACGAGGAGGCAAGCTTGGAGAGGGTTTCGTCAATGGATCACGACGACAGCTTTGACGCGTCCCTTGAGGACACTGAGAAGACACCAGTGGTTCTGCCCGAGGACTGGCGCTTTATGAGCCCCGAGAATGCCAACACTGACCTGTCTCATCTTGAAGAAGACGTCTTCGAAGATGACTGCGGCAGTCCTGCCCCGACCGCCCAGCCAAGTATTCCATCTTACCGCCCTCATCAGACAAGTGCAAGCTCAATCGACTCTAACGGACAGTCTCGCCCTCTCCCACCGCTTCCGCCCATGATCGGATCACAAGGCCACTCCAGGTCTGACAGCTTGTCCGGCGCCTTTGAGCGTATAAGCGTCGCATCACGATCTCTTCCAAGCACACCATTGGCAGCCAGCTTTTCAAAGGCGGACATTCAAAAGATCGGGAGTGGGAGTTCCCTGTCAGCGGATGACAGATTGAGATTGATGGCACTCCAGGAACAGGAGAGAGAACGTCGGATGAGGCGAATGGCTTCCAAAGACGCTGTCCCCTCTCGGAGCACCAGTAATGAAGACTCGCTTGCTGGCGATTCACAGCCAATCCAGTCTGGATCGGGAAACTCGACCCCACAGCTGTCAAGGGCATCGATCCTTGAAGGTCTGCGTGGTCGAGTCGGCGTTGGTAGTCGAGAAGGCAGCGAGGAGATTGCAGAGACGACTCAACAGCGGGATCTCCCCTCTCTTGATCCTGATGTTCCAATACCCTCATTGGAGGATCCGACACAGCCACGTATCAAAATGGAGGAGGATGAAGAGCCTGACCTGTACTCCATCCCGGATATGTACATGGGACGTACTGCTTCCGGTTCAGACGTTAGCACCAACCATGATGACGACCTCACAAGCCAATATTCGCAACCCTCACAAGCATCTTTTTTCCCTCAAATGGCTGAGGAAGGAGACGACACTCCCAAAGCACAGAGTCCAGCTCGAGAGTTGAACGCAAAGCCCACAACGACTGAACGTGTGTCTTTGCCAGATTTCACTGACTTTGGCGACACAAGCAGTTTCGATATCGGCCTGGCTCCGTATCTGACCCAGAAGGACGAGAGTGCGAAACCAGCCACCGTTGTCGCGGCACCATCTCAACTGCCAGACCTCGCTGCTCTCCGCCAGTCAATTCAGCGGCCATACACTCCGGAAGTTCAGCTCACATCATTCCAAAGCCCCCCAAAATCCAGCCCAGAACATGCAGCACCAGGAACCCCTGATTCTGTGGTTAGACACCCCGTCGAACATGCAGAGTCGCCTAGCCATGTCAGCATGGACCCAAGAGTGGATGAGTTGGCTGGACAAGCACAAAGTGACCGTTCAATTAGCCCCTCCGACACGGGTTCGGTTTTGGTGCACGAGAAGGAGATGTCTCCTGTGTCCCCTATCTCGGACACTTTCGATCAAAGCGCCGAAATAGCACAGAATAATTCCACGCTTCCGGAAGCAGCAGATGAGAAGCAACCCGAAGCAGACAAGAAAGAAGGCGAAAAGAAGCGGACTAGCAGCCTGCTGCCGTTAGATATCCCCCACACAGGATTGGACGAAGGCCTGGGATTGGGTCTCGAGAAGGAATTTGACCGGGTAGTAGAAGCCCAAAAGGTAGAGTTTGAACTCTCATTGCAACGTCTTTATTACCCTTTTCACGGACGATTCCCCTCCAGTGAGCTGCCCGAGGCAATGGAGTTGAAAGGAGGCAACCCTATGGAGAACATCCCTGTTCTCCCCAAACCTCGTGGAGCGCGTCCCCTACGTGCGGCACATGTTGTTATTTCTCCCGACAGATGTATTGATGAAGAGTCATTTGCTAATCGAGCTGGCCGTCGACAGAGAGGATACCTGATGAGACAAAACACCAAGATTGTCGTCGCCAGCGAACGGATCTCTCAAGATGAGTGCAGATCTCCTGGCCTTCCGGGGACTGAAGATGGTCTGCTCGGCGTCCCCGCGGAAGCTAACCACGTTCATGCATCACCGCGCAAGACGAGTCAGCCCACCTGGACTGCTGAGCCATGGAACGGTAAGGTTCGGCGTAAGAGTATTCGAGTTGGCGGGGAAAAGGCTGTCAGTAAGAGGAAGCCAGTCGAGGGGCCTGTGCCGCCTCTTCCAGGACAAGCAAGCAATGCGCAGGAGGGCCTTGACGCTGTTGCTGAAGATGACATCGGAGAGGAAGAGGAGTGGGAGGATGGAGCCGAACGTGGCCGACTTTTTGTCAAGGTGGTCGGTGTCAAGGACCTGCAGATGCCATTTCCCCAACGTAAGCTGTTTCCTGATTCTATTAGGGAGTTGATGCTGATCACGAATAGACGAACGCACTTTCTTTGCCCTCACGCTCGACAATGGTATGCACTGTGTGACGACAGCTTGGCTCGATCTGGCTCGAAGTGCACCTATTGGACAGGAATTTGAGCTGATTGTCCTCAATGAGCTTGAATTCCAACTCACACTGCAGATGAAATTGGAGGAGCCAAAAGTGGAACGGCCGCAATCGCCATCGAAACCGCCCGCATCGCCTAAGAAGCAAGGAGCCTTCGGGAGGTTGTTTGGGTCGCCCAAGAAGAAGAAGGAGTCGGAAGTGCGAGCTCAGCAAGAAGCCCAGGCGGTCAGAAGGCCAGTGACACCACCTTCAGCATATGAACTGGTTCAAGGCCTGGTGGCCAAGGACGGCTCCTTTGCTCGAGCTTACATTTCGCTCAGCGAGCATGAAAAGCACGCATACGGCAGACCGTACACGGTGGACATCACCTGCTTCAACGAGTGGGCGATGGAAGAAGTCCATGTGGGTAGTTCGAGGAGCAAGAAGAGCGTGACGCAGCTCCAGCGTCGGCCGCCTTATGAAATTGGCAAACTCGAACTCCAGTTGTTGTATGTGCCGAAACCGAGAGGAGCCAAGGACGATGACATGCCCAAGAGTATGAATGGCGCGATTCGGGCCTTGCGGGAGGCTGAAGAACGTCTGGCACAACAAGCAACTATCCAGGAGTTTGAGGGTTACCTGAGCCAACAGGGAGGCGATTGTCCGGTTTGTGGAGGCCCATTGAAAAAACTATTGAGGGAAGTATGCTGACGAATCTTAGTACTGGAGACGACGGTTTTTCAAGCTCGCCGGAACCAAGTTCACTGCATTCCATGAAACAACGCTTCAACCCCGGGCAACCATCAACCTTGCGAAAGCTACGCGGCTCATTGACGACAAGACGGCGTTGACGCAGAGAGAGACTTCAACCAAGGGAGGTGGACGGCGCAAGAGTGGGTTCGCGGAAGAGGAAGAAGGATACATGTTTGTGGAGGAAGGATTCCGCATCCGCTTTGCCAACGGAGAAGTTATCGACTTCTATGCCGATTCGACAGCCGAGAAAGAGCAATGGATGCAAGCGCTGTCGCAGGTCGTGGGCAAAGGCGCCCAGAGCAGCTCGGCCCCGGTTAAAGGATGGGCAGAAATGGTGCTCCGGCGGGAGAAAAAGATGAAGACAGCAGCAGGCGCAGTGCAACGGCCCAAGGCCGGTCACCAACGAACGGAGACGTACCATGCCGGTGGCGGAATGGGCCAGACGCACAGTCCCATGAAGGGGACGGTGGGACGTGAGGAGCGGCATCGAAAGACCAAGAGTATGTATGCGTGAGGAGGAACGAGACTAATAATGAGGACGATCGAGTTGATGGTTGATGGGGTGGCAAGGGAATGGATGCTTGAAGGACATCAAGGGTTGTTTTGAATATGGCTGGGGTTGGGTCGGCGTTGGTCAAAAGAGACATGATGATAATGGACCAGGGTCGGCTCCATGTGGGAATTGTCGGTTCGGTTCGATTCGATTCAAGTTCGATTTTCTTTTCATGGGAAGATGATTTCGATGCAGCACACGATCAATGGGGGAGCAACAAAGGGATGGGGAGACAGGATTGTTTACTGACTCGCCAGGCGCCTGAATGCCGTGATGCGCATCTGACAGAATTTGTGTAGAGAATAAGATGGTGAATTCTTACAAAGTGTGCGAGAGTAGAATTGTGTCGAGAGAGAATGGGGTCATTTTAGTCATTTTGCTTGATAGAGACGGTAAGGTGGCGAGGAAGTGGTGAGTATCCGTAACTATACGAGGGTAACGTACTTATGAGTAGTAGTAAAGGGGTACCCAATAGGGTCGTAAGGTATCATGTATTATGTAGGTAGGTATGTATGTGGTTGGTCTTATCACTGGACTCTATCATTTCTTGTTGTCGTCGTCTCTTTTCCTTCCACCGGCACATCATTAATTGGCCTCGCCTTTCCGTCGGAAAGTGGGAATCTCCAGTCCTGGATCCCCCCCTCTTAGTCACCAATGATCATCGACGTATATCAATTGTTCCCCGGGGTTGTATGGTGGTTTCTTCCCCGCATCTGTCTTGTCTGATCCCACGGTGTCTATGCCGAGCCGATGAGCCGTACCTACTACATGTATGAGAGGAGAGAGGGAGGAAGGGGAGAGAGATAACATATTTCTCCATTGTCTTGTTTCCTTCTCTTTTCGAGTCTTTTTCTGATAGAGGGAAAGTATACTGCTACTCGGTATACCCAAGTCAAAACCCAAAGATTAAATATAAGCCCTTCAGAAAAGAGAACTTGGAATCAAAGTCAAAGACAGTCCTGACTAGCCAGTCTCTTACATCCATCTACAGAGCACTATCCACTCGATCCCTCACACCCAGACACCTCTGCGTTAGATTCTACCTGTATACACTCCTCTCTTCACCCCTCCGCTCCCAAAGCGATAGCAAGAAACAAAAGCAAAATGTCCCCCGCCCTCGACGTCTACGACCACTCGTCGGCCGAGAACCGCTCCGTCGGCGCCCTGGGCGCGACCACGTCCGGCAAGAAACTCCGCGTGCGCTCGTACCCGAAGTTCGACTCGCTCGAGGAGGAGCGCCTGTACCGCAAGCAGCACCTGGCGGCGGCGTTTCGCGTCTTTGCAGACCGCGGCTTCGATGAGGGTGTCGCGGGGCATATCTCGGTGCGGGATCCGATCTTGAGGGATCATTTCTGTGAGTTTTCTTCTTCTTCTTCTTCTTCTTCTTCTTCTTCTTCTTCTTCTTCTTCTTCTTCTTCTTCTTCTTCTTCTTCTTCTTCTTCTTCTTCTTCTTCTTTCTCCTCCTCTGGACATAGTAGGGGTAAGGACATGGGTATGAGACCCAGAAGGACAGAACAGTGTGTGTGAGAGAGACGGTGGCAGAGGCGAATGCCTACCTAATACCTACCTAACGAAAAGAGCGAGGGAGAAGGGAGATGTTCATATGATAACCCGCCAGTTGTTTTACTAACTCCTGGCTGGCAGGGCTCAACCCCCTCTCGCAGCACTTCTCCCAGATCTGCGTCTCGGACCTCATCCTGGTCAACGAAGAAGGCGAGGTCGTCGTGGGCGACGAGCCCATCAACGCCGCGGCCTTCGCCATCCACTCGGAGATCCACAAGGCGCGCCCGGACGTCGACGCCGCGTGCCACGCCCACAGTGTCTACGGCAAGGCCTTTTCCGTCTTCGGCCGCGAGCTGGACATGATGACCCAGGACGCCCTGCGGTTCTACAAGAGCCACGCCGTCTACGACAACTTTGGGGGCGTGGTCCTCGACCGCGAGGAGGGGAAGAGGATCGCCAAAGCGCTGGGGAACGGGAAAGCAGTCATCCTGCAGAATCATGGGTTGTTGACCGTGGCCAAGACGGTGTGTTCATTCTCTCTCCCTCCCTCCCTCCCTTCCCACGGATGCCCCTTTTTGCTGCATCTTATACTAATGGTATCGCCCTCTGGCCACCAAAAAAAAAAAGGTCGACGCCGCCGCCTTCTGGTTCATCTCGCTCGACAAGACCTGCCACGCCCAACTGCTCGCCGACGCCGCCAGCGCCGGCAGCGGCCACAAGAAGAAGCTCATCTCCGACGTCGAGGCCGAGTTCTCCTACTCGCAGGTCGGCACGGACGAAAAGGGCTGGCTCGCCTTCCAGGGGTATTACGATGAGCAGCTCGCAAAGACCAATGGGGGGTTTTTGAAATAACTAGAAAATACTCTGCAAAGAACCGAGTGCATGTACCAGGTACTCTTTTTAATGGAATTAAGTCTGAACTACTATGCATCAATGATGCTTGCTTAACGGCCAGTTCGCCAACAAATGCTCCTTGCCGGTGCTGATAAACTGATATTGTCAAAATGGCTAATGGCTAATGCCCATGTCGAATGTTAACCTGGGGGAATGGTGTAAACTATGTAGATTCCATCAGCAAAGCCCTCCAATTCTCGTCGGAAGTCAAAGGCAATGCCACTCCAGATACTAGCGCTTGCTCCTTAAAATGCGTGGGTATCATAATACATCCGGTTCGCTTCAAAAAAAAAGTCTTGTCCAAAATAAGAGGGCATGCCTCCGTCACCTCATCCGCTAGCTTAGACTTCTTTACCGCAAGCCACTGACATTGGCTTTGGCGTCGGGCTGTCTGGATCATCAGATGTCGCAGATCCTTCAGATGGATTGCTGACAGGACTTGGTACAATCACCGTTTTGAGCGGACTCGGGAGAGGTGGAGCCGGAGAGTTCTTCCTCGAAGGGCTCGACAGTGGACTCGCCATCGCCAGGCTTCTTGCGCGCGCATGTAGTTTACGTTCTTCTTCACCGTTCCAGTCCTTGGTAAGTTCGGCCCTTACTCCTCGGCTCCATTGTCGAACAATATCCTCGAAAGATGACCAAGTGCTGACGGTCTCAACCTGATTTGCAACAGCCATCACGTCGAGCTGAAGCTTGAGCTCCCATCTGAGCTCCGCGGCCTTCAGCCAAAATCGAAGGTTGTCTGCACGCCTGTACGGTTTTGCCACGTCTTCGTGAAAGGATTTGATAAAGTCGAACTGCCGCTTGGATCGTTTCACAGCGGCGTTGTGCATTTTCACAAGATCCCTGCCATCAGCCAGATCACGGAAAAACTCGGGCGTAACATCAGCTTTCTCAAGCGATGGGCTTTGTCCCTTGCCGTGGAGCAGGAAGTTGAGGAAGTTGATATCTCTTTCTTGCTCTCGACCAACCCACTTGGCATCATCCATCCAGTGCCAGTCCTTTCTTTCCGTCTTGTCCGCCTCCTCCAGTTTCGCTTCTTGGTCGATCATCATGCCAACATCACTCACCCAAACCAACACGGCGAGTCTCTCATCCTCACGAAATCCACCCGCAAAGTTGCGAGAAGCACATTTCTTCAGGATATCGAGCACAGAGTATAGATCCCTTCTCAATTCCTGGTCCGACCTGATAGAGTTCAGTCTCTGGGGATTGGGATGCAGAGTGTAATAAAGTCTTGCAGCTCGAATTGCTTGAGTGGTCGTGTCAAGGACATGCAGCCCCTGAATTTCGTAAAATCCTGGGGTCGGATCTCCGGGACTGCCACTCGTCGGGCCTTCACAGGACTCAACAGCTTGTAATGCATTTTCCAAAGCTTCCACGAGTTCTTTCTTCATGGTTTTCTGATCGGGCGGTGGAGCAACATATGTTGATCGATGACTGTACGTAGATACGGTTGGGGGTAACATGACATCCGTGCCATCCTCAGTCAAAATGTCCCAGGAGGCCTGAGACTCATCCTCGATTGGAGATTCAACAAGTTCTTGATTCGCGGTTAACGAGAGCTTTGGGATATCGTATTCACCATTCTGCTTCTTTTTAGCCATTTGCCCTCCCTTGCCATCTAACAATCCCGTTCGAGCGAAATAGTATTGCAGATGGGCGATACTGCCGAGGCTCATGACGCTCTCACGATTTTTGGCTGATTCGGCAAATGATCCTCCTTGAGGACGTACATAACCCCGACGACGGGAGTATGTGCTGGTTCGAGATGTCGTTGAGCCATTGGAGTATGATGATCGGCTCGAAATCGTCGAGACGCCGGAGCAGGATCGATTAGTCAAGAGGGCGGAGGAGTCAGGAGTCGCGAGTAAATTCGGCGAGGTCGAGGGCGATCGAGAAGGGAGACTGGAGGATGACAGGTCTAGATCCGTGCTCATGGCTGCTCGATTGTCACTGAAGACGTCGAATTGGGGAAGCACAGGACGTCTGGCTAGCGGGATGCGAGCAACGGTCGTGGGACAACCCAAGAGGTGGGCGTGTGGCACAGAAGGGGATGGCAAACGTTCACAAGCAGCGAAAGACAGGTTGATAAGTCCAAGTGATATGGTAAGGAGCGACGAAAGATCAAAGCAATCAGTATAGCACAGAACAACTGCAAACAGTGCAAAGGAAGATGAGCCTGGCCATGGTAGTTGATGGTCGGTCATCAAAGGGCAGGTTGAAGCAGGTTGGGTCGTGAAATTGCATCCAGACGCTAGTGCCAGATTCGAGGTCGAAAAGGGGAACGAAGTCGGCAGAATCAACGGGCTCGCTCCTCTCACTCGATCGATCTCTGTAGCAACGTCACCTACACAGCTTAGCTTTATTACTTTCGACTCCGGTAAAAGATTGCGGACTGGCATCGATCCTCTCGGTGTGATATATAAGAATATCGAGCAGAGCTGAGTCCCAACTCAAACCGCTCTGTTTGTTGACATGTCAGGACCCCAGTGGCGCGCGCAGTCATGCATGGGGCGCGTTTCTTCGTCACCTAAAGTTTGGCGGTTCCAGGCAGTGGCGGCGGGATCGACGGGCTCAACCGGCCCCAGGAGCCTGACCGGTAGAGGACGTTGAAGGCGGGATAAGCAGCAGCCCAGGTGGCTACCTAGTGCCTGGTACTTGTACTTGTAGGGTTCACATCGCCCCTGGAGCATGCTGTCGTCATAGCCGCCGCAGTCTCGTCCTTGCCCCGCATTCAAGAAGCCTAACTCATGGCATGCATCATTTCTACGTACTCGCACTTGGTCAATGTCCCTGGTATTGCATGTAAGTATCGAGGCATATATCAAGTCTGTCGAGACACGATCAGCCGTCGGAAGTTGAAACCCCAAACCCCCACATCTCACCTTCTGTTTTATCATGACTAAACGAATTGCATTCAAAGTCCATGGTAAAGTGCAGGGCGTCGCCTTTCGGTGAGTTTCTGTGGTGTTGCAGGATTGATCATGCATCATGTCTGACCCTAGGCAGTGACTTTACCCAGAGGAAAGCCTCGAGCTATGGCCTCACAGGCTTCGTTTTGAATACCTCTGATGGAAAGGTCGGGCTTTCTCCATACATTCATCAATAAACAGTTTGCATCAGACCACCCGCTGACATACCTCTCCACCTCTAGGTAGCCGGAGAAGCGCAGGGTGATGAGGAAGCACTAAAGAAACTGAAGGCGGATCTGGACACTGGCCCTAGAACTGCTCACGTTGTCAAACTCGAAATCAAAGATATTGGTGTCAAAGAGGGAGAGAATTCATTCGAAGTCTCGGTATGAAAAATCGACAAAAGAAAACTCCAACGGGCTTTATTGAACACACATCTACAACACGAGAGGGTACAAATACAATCGGAAGTTTGGAGGAACGGGACTGATATCATCATTGGAGATTTTTGAGGATGGCCTCTTTCGTACTTGCGACACTGGCTCCCCCATCACACCGCATATCCGGATTTCCCAAGCGAGGTCCCCGGCCAAGGATGTGAGAATAGAAATCTGAGCAAATAAGGGATTCATGCTGAACCACCAAATCGGTCATATATACCTACTTGGGGAGCATGAGTAATGGAGCGAATCCATCCGAGAAATATTCAGCCTCGATACACAACGTAGAGAGTTGCCGGTTTCTCCCGACGTTGTACTGTTGTGTGGCTCATGGAGACTTCGAGGTCATTTTTCCCAGCCTGATGGGCTCAGCCTTCCAGGGTCCCGATCTTTGCCGTTCTTTTGCAAGTCAGCTGTACCTGTCGATCTCCATGTAGTCACCGAAAATGCTAGATTTCTCGGGATTCAGGACCATGATGGCAAAATGGTGATTTTGTGGCCAAGCCTCAATTAAACTGAGTAGTCAGCGACCTCACATTGAGCTGGGGAACGCTATTTTACATGCAAGGAACTGTATGAGGTTCACGGGCGCTTCTAGACTTGGAAAGTATCTCTTGCCAGGGAAGGGAAAGTGAAATGGGATATTGATGCAAGGGCACCCGCCATGTTCATAGTGGTTAAAAGCATTGCGTGAGTCAGCAGCTTTGGGAAGGTGCAGGTGGAGGAGCCTGGGCGCAGGCGGGTCGCGCATTCTAACCACAAACATGAAAGATCCCACAGCTATCGAAGTTTCATTCCTCTCCACCACATCCCGGATACGAGTTCGAACCGTGCTGCTCCTCCACTTGTTCCAGTTCTTTTGGTAATCTGCTCAGCAGCGCACATGTGCTACACTGCATCTTAGAATGCCCAAATGCCCTTGGATGCCTAAAGCGTGCTCCGAAATTGGCGCATGTGGCGCATGACGCCTAACCTTTGACATACCTTCTCCTCGCTCCTCACATGGGATGGACCAGTTCGGATGCTGATACAAAACTATAAAACATAAACCACGTATTGGCATTGTCTGCGGGGGCTTTACCACTTCTCAATGAACTGACCAACTCTTTCATGACTCCAAGAGACTCGAACCAGAACAAACCTTTCCATTCCTTCCTTTGATTAACACAGATCCCCCCTCCACTATGACCTCGTCGAAAGCCCTCTTTACGCCTACCCTTACGGCAAACTTGTCAAATGCAGCCAGGAAAGGCTTATTCTCATCGACTGCCACCGCTGCGGGTCTGAGGACCAGCTGTGCAGCCATCAGACCATTCGATGCGCAGTCAAAACGGAACTTCTCCATCTCACACAAAGCACAGCTCGAATTCTTCCCCCCATCCAAGAACCTCCCTCACATCAAACTGACGTACGCTCCGGCGGCCCTGTATCGCGACCCCTTGTACTGACTATTTGCAGTCCTCCACCATGGCCTCATCCAGTTGCAACAGAAGAACAACTTAAAAAGATCGAGATTGCTCACAGAGATGTGCGAGGTGCCTCAGACTGGTTTGCATATAACACGGTACGCTTCCTACGATGGGGCACCGATCTTGTCACTGGTTACCGCCACGATCCCAACAAACCCTACGTGATGAGCGAGAGGAAATGGCTCGTCCGTTTTATTTTCCTTGAGACTGTGGCTGGTGTACCAGGAATGGTGGCAGGGATGCTCCGCCATCTACGAAGTCTACGGGCCATGAAAAGAGACAATGGATGGTGAGGATGACTGCATCTGATTCTGGCCGTGACCATGGCTGACAGAAATCTCTTT
Source organism: Fonsecaea nubica (assembly GCF_001646965.1). NCBI lineage: Eukaryota > Fungi > Ascomycota > Eurotiomycetes > Chaetothyriales > Herpotrichiellaceae > Fonsecaea > Fonsecaea nubica. The sequence continues at coordinate 142,219 of NW_019173720.1, forward strand.
AGGATTGAGACCATGCTTGAAGACGCATACAACGAGCGGATGCACCTCCTGACATTCCTGAAAATGGCCGAACCTGGAATGTTTATGAAATTGATGATTCTCGGTGCCCAGGGTGTCTTCTGCAACGCCTTCTTCGTCGCATACCTTTTGTCTCCAAAGACATGCCACCGCTTTGTGGGTTATCTAGAAGAGGAGGCGACCAAGACATACACCTATGCCATTGAAGATCTTGAGAGTGGCAAACTGCCAGGCTGGGAGAAGCTCGAGGCTCCGGAAATTGCCGTCAAGTACTGGAACATGCCGGAAGGGAAAAGGACGATGAAAGATCTCCTCTACTACGTCCGGGCTGACGAGGCAAAGCACCGAGAGATCCATCACACTTTGGGCAACCTCAACCAGGCCGAAGATCCCAACCCGTTTGCCTCCGAGTACAAAGATCCTTCCAAACCGCACCCTGGCAGAGGCATTGAGCACATCAAGTCGAAAGGCTGGGAGCGAGAAGAAGTGATCTGAGCGGGTAATATGTATTATGCACTGGGGCGCAGGAGGACAATACCCGGGGTTTGCACAAGAGTTCTGTGCATTACAAATAATGACATTCCGGGCGTCTCTTGCGGCATGTCTTGGTATGGTGTTGCAGGTGCTATTGGGGGCAAATGATTGTCATGGTTTGACTGAAACTTGATGCAGGTCAGTCTAGAATCCGACTGTCGTGCAAACATCGATAGATACTAGGTGGCCCCTCGTTTTTCAGGCTACATTGGGACCTGGGAGGGTATTTAAAAGGGCACTATTCCCCATTCCAAACATATGAACAACATCGATATCTCGCATACACGTTGCTGCTGCGCTTTTGTCCGGACTATTGTTTATATCCACGCGATAGGGATGCCCCATATCTATTATTATTGTGCGTGTTCTCCGTAGGCTGTTCAACGACTGCCTGATGTCAGAGTGCATTGTTCAGGTACAAGCAGCTCAATCCTAATGGTCCGTCACGCCTGTCAGCCCATTTTTTAAGCTCCGCAAGCGCGCCCTGGGAAGGTCTGCGTTCCCTAAGCCTGGTTCGTCGCCTTCACTCGTTGGTTTAATCTTACCCAAACAAATCCCGGGGCGTGCACTGCCAACAAACTTCCTAACAGCCCAACCTCGTCCCATCGGCTCACCGTCGCCCTTTACTTTAAGAACTCAACCTGCCAACATCGCTGGCGTACTAAACTAACTGGCGCTCGAACCACGTTTCACAACATTTGTGCATACAGTTCTCTATGCTAACAGCATCTGGTCAACCAATTCCTGAACACGCTAAGCTGCAGGTTGTTCGTCGACCGTGATCCTTACGCATGACCTACACTGCAACTGCAGCTACACCCTCTCCCTGGGTCCCCTGGCCGCAAACCTGGAGCAACTGATCGGGCTGGACAGTCAGCGCTCGCTGGCTGTTATGACCTCTGCTTTCCGCCGCCCGTCCATGGTGGAAACCCCAAGCGATGTCGACCTACATCAACTCCTTGTTCCCTCTTCGTCGAACGATGTCTCTTCCCAACACCAGGCCAATTCCGCGTCCTCCGAACCCAGCAGTGATGCTGGCTCCTTCGTGATTCCAGACAGTCTCTCCAGAAGCAACTCCGTCTTCTCCTTTTCGAGGGCTTCCTTCAGCAGCCAAATCGCGAGCCTGACCTCAATTAACATCCCGCAAGCCGAGTCCCTCGCTGCCACCGTCAGCTCCCTCCCGACCGCCCGCAAGGCCGTAAGAGCTATATCGACTGCGGCAGAGCAAATACAATCATGGATCAAGAAAGCCTTGAAGGTTTTGGAAAATCTCGATGCGGAAGACGATGTAGAATGGGCTGCGGCCGCCGGAAGGCTAGGCCTGGACGACACAGACAAAACCATAACCAAGTTCGAGTCGTTGATCAACATGTATGTTCTATCAATAGAAGAACTGCAATCGCGTCCTGATATCGGCGACGCAAATCCTGAAGATCTCCAGGCTGTGGTCGAACAGATGGAATCGGTTCTGGGCGGCTGGGATGACGTTCGGAAAGACCTGAAAAAGGTGCATGAACAGGTGGAGCTGGCCATGGAATGGGAAGAGTTGTGGGCGAAAGTCCTTGGAGATGTGGGCGCAGAGATGGACGCACTGAGCGCTATGGTCTTCGAGATGGAGGAGAAGAGACACACCGCCTATCAAACACAGACTCACGTCGATTCAAGCCAGAATATCGATTTGAACGAACTCGAGAGCTTCATCGATGAGCCGGCCCAGAAACGGACGACCCCAAACTCGCGGTTCAGCATCCCTTCATTTGAGTCGTCCCCCCTTGGATCTCCCATCATCGAAAACCCGCAGGACGACTCCAACTTGCTAGCCCTTTTTGCAAGGATGCAGCCCCTCAGGGCTTCGTTGGATTTCTTGCCTATGCGGATGTCCATGTTCCAGTCTCGAGCGGAAAATATCTTCCCCATTGCTTGCAGAGAGCTTGATGATAAACGCGCACGATTAGAGAGAAATTGGACCGAGTTGTCAAAGGAGGCAGATACCCTTCGAAGAGAGCTTAGTGAAGATCGTTGGGTGATTGTTTTCCGCAACGCTGGCCGACAGGCTCAGAAAATGTGCGATTCAGTCGAGCGAAGTATCCTGAAGGTCCAGGAAGCCATACACGAAAATTTCCAAGCAACGAACCCGTCCGCTCTGGCCAAGAGGATCGAGAGTTTCGAGGCGAAGAAGCTCCACTACAGCCCGGCTATCCAACGGGTGCTTGGAATTATCCAAAAAGGCCTCAAGGACCGCTTGACGGTAAACGGGGAGATCCTCCGCTTGCACAAGGATTTATCATCTAGAATGCGGGATCTTACAGACACGATGGATGACCTTGACAGCCTCCTGGAGCCCGTCACCTCACGGCAGAACTCGAAACTGCGAGAATCAATCTCGAGCATCGTCTCGGCAGATCGCTCGTTCACCAGCACCACTTTTGCAGGCACTCCAGGTAGTTCTCCTCCCTCGTCGGTTGATCTTCCCCCGCAAAGACACGAAAAGCCTACGTCGAAATACGGTCTGAATGGGTACACGAAACAACGCACTCCATCGACCAGCAGGCCGCCTCCTCCTGTTTCAAGCAACAAACGAATGTCGATGCTGCCCCAGACGCGGCGACCCACCACACCAATGTCCCATTCGAGCAGCAGTGCACTTCGACGTGGAACCTCACCTATGCCGGGTCCTCCATCTGTATACCGTCAAGGCGTCTATACTCCTCCGGTGGTACCTGCGCCGCGACCAGAACCAACACCTCTTTCTAACAAACCCCGATGGTCAGCTGTTGTGAAGTCGTACGATAGCACGATAGCGCCGTCGTATCGATCTTCATCCACCACAACACCGTTAACCTCGAGAAGGTATACTCCACGATCGATCTCTTCCAATACTGCTCTGCCACTGCGGAGCCCTCTCAGTCGCGAAGCATCCGCATCACCGTCCACACTGCACCCTCTTGCGAAGAGAGATAGCCAACAATTCAGGTCTTTCGCTGAGCGTGTCGCGGACCCTTTGCCAACGAGAACCAGCAGTTTGTTAGACCCCGTACCGTATCACAAGACCAGGAATTCGAGTGCCCCAGCGCCCGGAACCATCCGATCACCGTCTTCACTCGTGGTCACCAATCCAAACAAGGCTCAAATGAGCGGAGGGGCGCACCAGCGTCCACCTTCATCTCTTAGTAGGAGCTACGGCTCCTCACATGTCCCATTGCGATCAACATCTCACAATCCTCGACTTGATAACAGGCTGGAAGGCAGTCCTAGGAAGAACGAAGACGGTTCGGAGGAGAATGACAGAGCCAGTGAGAACGACGAGGACCAAACCACCGAACCGAGTTCGAGTCCTCTGTCGAAGCGCACGATTACCAGACCCAGCAGCGTTATGGCCATGAGTGGGAAAGCGAAACGGATGTCGTTATTACCGGTACCAGTTGGAAGTGGCCGACAGAGTTCATTGGGGTCGAGGATTTCTTGAGACACAGCAGCCTCCTACAGCAGGCCTGAAGAAGCTGCTCCCACGATCGTTTCTTTGGGATATCGAGAGAGGCGAGCACAATTAGTGCTATCAAATTTTTTTCTTGTGTGTTTTGACAGCGTTCCAAGCGTGTACTTTCTCCAAGTCTTTTCCTTACCGAACCAGGCAAAATTATCTTTGCCCGATACCGATACCATAGCGCAGAATGCTACATAGCCATGCCCGAGAATATTTTGGATCCCGATTGCCTGCTAGAAGCTGACTTCCCTTTAATTTTCTCGTCGAGGGGCGTCTCTGCCTTTTGATTTATAGGGAGCATGTTTGTTGATTTTTTGTTGTAGACTTGTCCAAATATCAAGAAACTGAGAGAGAGCCCGAGATATCGAGATACTGGGATACATGACACGTGTCTTGTAAAGTGTTGTGTATGGATATGGACACGGCGATTGACCCCCATCGTGCGATGAGGTGGGTGGGGTGTATTCTTCCATGTAGAATATGTAGATAGATACATAGGATGGCGTGGATGGATAGATGGATAGGTAGAGAGGTGTCCAGAGTGTAAATATACTGACTATCAGCGAACCAATCGACGTGTATGGATTGATCTAAATGGTCTATATCTCCCCTTCCTTCTCGCATTGTGTACCCAATGTGTGTGAGTATGTCCAGCGCGTCATGTCCTATATCTGCGTGGCGTTCAGGTCTCCACACTACCTACGGAGTACGTAGGCACTACTCGGTATATGCCGAGTAATGAGAGCCTCTCTAAGAAAGCAAGGGCCACACTTCTAACAAAGAATCAATAACCCAATCCATAGCCCTTAACACGGGAGAAGTAAAACGGCTTGTCGTTCCTCAGGTGGAACTCGGCCCAGTCGTTGGTGAGCACGTTGTAGCTCCAGAAGCCCTTCCACACCAGCTTGTTGTTCTTGGTGGTGTGCCGCGAGCGGGCGGATCCCGCGGATTTTAGAGAGAGGTGCATCGTGTACATGTACCGGGGGCCGGCGCCTTCGGTCTCGATATGCAGGTCGCCTGGGGACATGGTTGGCGTGGGGTTGGACGATGGGACTGTTGCGTGGTCGTGACTGTGGTTCGGGTTGGTGGTGGTGGTGGTGGTGGTGATGTTGTTATTGTTGTTGTTGGATTCTGAAATATCAAGACTTGGGTGGCACAGGCGCCAGCGGCCGCGGAGAGCGTGTTTCATGACGTCTCGCGCCGATGGAGGTGGTGCTGCTGCTGCAGTGCTGGTCCCACCGCCACCCGTTGCGATGCTGGAGGAGCCGGATTCTTTCAGCAGGGCGGGTGCAGAGGAGGTGAAGTTCAGGGGATGTGCGGCCTCCTTTTTCCCCGAACGGACAAAGGTCAGGTTCTCCGGTGTGAGGTGGTGGACCACTTCGATGGGCTCGTTGGTTGTGAGAAGGGATATGCAGGTCCCGTTACGGAAGAAACGCAGATACCTGTAATATGTCACGATGTGCACCGGGTTGGTCCACGTGCTCGCCGTAACAGAAGCAGCACCCGGCCTAGTGTAGTTGACGGTAGAGATGTATACACCCGTAAAGCGAATGCGGGGATAGTTGTGGAAAACTTCGCGCCAGACAGTGTACTTAGGGAATGGGAGGTCCGTCACTCGTACAGGGCCCGGCAAGTCTTCATCTGCCAGCTCTTCATCCAGAGCACGGAAGGTGATTTCACGACCGTGTAAATCGGTGTTGAAGTCGTAACGCTGCCCGGCAAGGCCGAATTCGGCGCCCATAGCCACACGTCTCCAAATAGCATTGTCGCTTAGGACATGATATGCCAGCTTCTTGCAGACCAGAGACAGTCGAACATAAATGGCCGGATCGCGAACTGCTATGTGTTGGAGCAACTCCAGCAATACCTCCGCCGGAAGCCTCTTGATAACGCAAGGGGGAGGACGATCTCCCTCAATAACGGGCGGTGCACCTTCGATCTGAGCGTGTGCAAAGGAGTCGATCAATTGAGAAAAAGTTATATTAGACGGGTCGGGTTCTTTGAGGGAGTGGTGGGCGGTTGAGGGAACTGTGACAGGGGCGTTGGAGGGATTGGGGTTGGACACTTTTGACTTTACTGTCTGAGGGAAGTGTTTGTTCTTGTATGACTGATCGACCTTTGCATCGAGCTTGTACGCTTTGCGATAGTGGGAGAGACTATCGCCCAAGTTCCCCTGACTCTCCTTTTCGACAGCGCGCTCGAAATGTTCCAACGCACTGATGGGTTCTTTCTTGGAAGAGGCATTCGTAGTAAAATCATCATCGTCCACATTATGGATTTTCAGTGTCTCCATGCGCTGGTGGATCGTGGCTGAGCTGCTACCGCCAGCCTGATCGGCATCGCTATAGTGGTCAGAGTCGTCCTGTTTGATATCTGCCGCGGGATGGCGAGTCGGAGGTTTGTTGACTGGTCTCTCGGGTCGGCCATCGCTGGTCCTTCTGTGACTGTGTTGTGCTGATGACAGAGGCTTCTTTTCTGGTTTTCTAGCCCGAGCACTGACTTCTTCCTTCCACTGCTGGCGGAACTGTTCGAGTTCCGCGGCCTGCTCAGCCATGATGCCTTCCCTTACGTATTGACTCAGCGGGGTCGTAGAGGGTCTCGCTAGGTGGGATGGATCACCCTGAGTTTTCCCCAGTTGTTCGATATCGAGACACGGGGTTGGAACAGGCCGAATAGATGTCGCCAATATCTATTCGAGTAGTACAAATGGTGGAGAGTCAATCAACCAGGTATCCCAAAGGGATGAGTGGCGTTTGGCAAAGGGCATGAGGTACGCGAGGTACGTACCTACATTAGTACTGCTTATCTAATCCCCGTGTTATCGCCGACACTAGCCCGAGTGGTCGGCTTGCTTTCCCGTTTGGAGGTGGCCGATAACGGCCGAGCAATGCTCGGTCTTTTCTCCTCTGACGATCTTTTGATCTTTTTGGCCGCAAGTCAATTTCTCATCCATGCACCAGCCAAAAAGTCTCCATGTCATAATTGCCTCTCACGCCCTACAGCCTCATATCTTCTCCTGGAACAGATGCACGAGCATTGAAATTGATCTCGTAGGACAACGACCCTCCTCTGAACCAGTCTTCACTCTTCCAGGCTCCTCCGGCCTGAATGTCCTACTCATTCACTGCGGAGCCTGCGCAGTCGCTTGACGAGCATCCCCTCTCCCAACACGCGCTTGATCACGATGCCCAACAATCATTACAAGCTGAGGGACAACGGCATGACAGAGTTCTGCTCTCGCAACAGAATACTGGCAACATGTCAGGCTCTAGCAATATCGAGATAACCACTACTCAACGCATGATCTCCGCCACCTGGGGGAGTATCTTGACCTCGCTGCTGGGTGTGTCATGATCTCACCATGATATACCGCCAAACCTTACTGACTCTTCCATAGTGACACCGCTCGACGTCGTGCGTGTACGATTACAATCCCAGCAACCTCCTTCCCCCTCGAATCTCTCCCGGTTTCCCGCCTACTCGACGAACTTCAAACACCTCCCGCCCGACCTGGGTGTCAACTCATGTTGTCGAGACGTGTTTTTTGTTGGAAATAATGGTCAGTTCTGCCTCGCAGGAAATGGCTCCGCGCAGGGGTCATCAGCAATCGCTGCTGAATGTGCCGTTGAAGAAACCCAACGAAGGACCTTCACTTCGACCCTTGACGGCCTGAAGAAGATTGCCAGGAACGAAGGCTATTCGACGTTATGGCGGGGGCTTTCTCCGACACTGGTCATGGCAATTCCTGCCAACGTCATTTATTTCACAGGCTACGACTGGCTCCGTTACCATCACAACAGTCCGATAAGAAAGATCTCCTCTGATACCTACGCTCCTCTCGTTGCTGGTTCGATTGCACGGGTAGCAGCTGCTGTTTCGGTCTCGCCCATCGAAATGTTCCGAACTCGAATGCAAGCGACCTCTGGAATCGACACGGGTGTGTTTAAAGAAACTTTACTAGGGCTGCACCGCATGACCCAGACACAGGGATACACATCGCTATGGCGTGGGTTGACACTGACCATGTGGCGGGATGTGCCCTTTTCCGGCATCTACTGGTGGGGATACGAAGCGATCCGCAATAAATTGACCGATGCTCGCCAAGTGGCCAAAGGCCATGATCTCGATCCTACCCGCTCCATGACCAGCGGACGATCAGCTCAGGCTGACGAAAACCACACAACAACCTTTGTCGACAGTTTCGTTGCAGGTGCAGCTTCTGGCGCTGTTGCTGCTTTCGTTACCACACCATTCGATGTCGGTAAGACTCGTCAACAAGTTTATCACCATGCTGGAGACGACGCCCCCTCCGTGGTGGCAGCACGAGAGGCTGCCAAAGCCGGAAAACATATACCAGAAGAGCTCTCGATACCACGCTTTCTTTACCACATTTGGACCGAGGAAGGCATCAGAGGGCTGTTCAAGGGTTGGGCTGCTCGATGTTTGAAAGTCGCGCCAGCGTGCGCAATCATGATCAGTAGCTATGAAGTCGGCAAGAAGTGGGCGAAGACGGTGAACGAAAAGAAGGAGGAGAGGAAGGCCATGTCTTAACTTTTCGGAGGTCTGTTGAACTCCCATCTCAAGGAGGAAAAAGGCGAATGGTTTCCGGCACGACTATGAGTTGATTCGATGACTTGTACCAACATCAACGGGCCTGTTTTTGCGTCTAATGTACAGCACTAGTTAGGCGTTGGTGGACTTTTGAGCTAGAGCGTTATTGACTCCTCCCTCAGGGAAAGGGAATTACAAGGCTGAAGCTGTTTAATCTTTTTGTTCATTCCATTCCCCCTTTTCTATCTATCGCTGGCGGCCTCCTAGAGCTTGTGAGTATGAGTAAGGAGCCTTGTTAACACCAAGAATTCCCAAGCAGGATATCTCCAGTTACAGTGTATTGGCTTTGTCGACCGGTCTGTAACCAGAGCCTGAAGGACTCGAGATACCTCACATTACCTCTACTATCACTCTCCCACTGGACGCCACTATCATACGAGCAGGTCGACACGGATCGAATAGCCTCAGTCAACTCCACCAGACTCATTCATCCACCCCCCCGGAAAACCCCTTGCCCTTGCGCTATTATAACTGGGAGATCAGTGCGGTCTGAGCCGCCGTCGAGGCAGCGACTTTCACGCCGCCCAAGGCCAGGTCCTGCGCGACGTACTTCCGCACGAGGGCATCGCGCTCCTGCTTCTTCCGCCGGGCGTAGTCCCGGTCGTTGAGCGGACAGCGCGGGTCGAGGTCCGGTCCTGCGCACGTGTGCGGCATGCTGGGGTCGGGACAACGGTGCTGCCGGAGGAGCTGGCGCGGCTGGTTCAGCGGGCACTTCGGGTCGACGCACGTGCAGGGATGGCTTGACCCGTCGTCGCCGCACACGTGGGTCGTGGACGCGATCGGGCATCTCTTCCGGTAGCACGGGTGCGACGGCGGGATGTGGTGGTGGTGCTCGTCCCCGTACGTCCGGAGGCGCATGTGTGCGTGCGGGTGGTGTTCGGGATCATTCTCAGGCGGAGGCTCAGGCTGGCCGGGGTCTTGCGGGTCGGTGGGCGGCTCATTGGGATTTTGTGGCTGGCTGGGGTGGGAGGGTTGATTGGGTTGTGATGGCTGCTTAGGGTGGGATGGTTGATTGGGGTTCGACGTTGGGTTCGACGGTTGGCTGGGATAGGACGGCGGCTGATTGGGATAGGACGGCTGGTTCGGCGGGTTGGCATTCTGGTACGGAGGGATGTCGTTCTGAAAAGGGGGTTGACAGGGAGGGTTGGCGGTGTGGTAAGGTGGGCCACAGTGGTTCAGCTTGTCCGGTGGGGTCGAGAACTGTGACTGCGTATCGCAATTGTCGTCGCTGGGGGCTTTGGAACAGGAGTGTTCATCCCAGTCGCGGTCGTGATTATCAGTGGTCCTCGGCGGGTTAGGTGGTTGGCCATGCGTTGGTGGTAGGGCCGGCGGGAAGCTGAACCATGGTATGCGAGACGGATTGTGCCCCGGTATCTCTCGCGATGTTGTCTGTGTAGGGTGCTTCGGATCTTGTGGGCAATCTGACGGATGGTCATGAAGAGGGTGGCGTCTCCCGTGTCTCTTGTAGCAGTATTTGCGGAGCAGATAGGCGATCACGCTCAAGATGACCAGTCCAACCACACTGCCAACAGAACTCTCGACGATTTGGGGGATGTTGTTGTGCTTCGGTTCGTCGTCGCCAACAACGCCGACTGTGCAGTTTTCTGGAGGCAGGTTCGACGTCACCCCGACGACGAAGATGGAGTTCTTGTCGGCCCTGTCCGCCGTGACCTTGACGTCGATCGTGCCGGTACTGGGAGCGACGACGGAGAATCCGCTGGAATAGTAACTGGAGTAATAGTCCGCTTCGCCTTTGGCCAGGATCTTGCCCCCAGACACGATTTGAACCGCTAGGGTGCCAGCATCGACGCTCTGGACATTGAACGTCAGCTGCTCCTTGGATCTTGCGCTGTACGACATGATCTGCGTCTCGGAGCCTGAAATGAAGTGTGATGCATCGAGACCAGCCAGTAAAGTGGTCGTGTCTCCGTCCGGGTTGTCGTTCCTCGTAAGACCATTGACAATGATGCCGTCGATAAAAGCCTTTGAGGCATTGTAGTTCTGTATGGTAAAATATCTTCCCCCGGAGTTCATGATCGCAGCAAGGACGTCGGTGTCCTGTAGACTAGAAGACGAGTCCAGAAATCCGAATGCCACTCTGATACCGAGGCCGCTAGCACGGTTAATCTGATCCACGAGATCCGAAGTGCTGTAGTCCTGAGAGAACAGTCAGCAACACAGCAATAACATTTGAAGAGGTTGTGGTGGTCAAGATATTCGTGGGAAGTAGATGAAAAAAGGGTCGCTGAGAAAGCAAGCCAAAACAAGGACTGGTCAATATCAATATCTACGTACCTCTCCGTCCGTGAAGACTAGGATTCCACTTCGACCAGAGGTGTCTCCAGTATTGACAGCGGTTAGTTGCTTAATGGCCATTTGAACACCGCCTGCAATATAGGTGCCGCCATCTGCGCCGATCCCTGCAAGCGAGCTCGCAGCTGCACCGGGGTCTCCAAGAGGGTAGTCTAGATAGGCTTCATCGTCAAAGTTGATGATGGTGACTTTGTCTTGCTTCTGGGTGCTGGTTACCTCGTCCTTGGAAATAAGCCAGTCGAGAACCATTTTTGCAGCGCTGAGTCGATATAGGTAAGGATCTGATAGTTCCATAGAACCAGAGCTGTCGATCACCAGGGCGACCTTGCGATCGCCATTGTTTGAATTGGCTCGCAGGTTGGTGCAGACCGGTGCCGAATCTCGTGGAAGGAGATAAGCATCGGCAATGCTCGCGAAAAGAACGACAAATGGCAGAACCAGAAAGAAGGGATACATCTTGACAAGGACGATGGTGTTGCCCCGGGTTGGCTGTCTCGACCAAAGTCAACGAGGGTCGCTCCGACTCTATATGGTCGAGGAGATTGCCTTTCGTCTGGTCATCAGCCGCGATTCTGGCTGGAAGAGACGAAAACCCCCCATCTGCTGGCTGGCTCTGTAGTGGCCATTTGCATCGAGGCAACTTCCACACGAGGCAGTGGTAGCATACGAGGTGCACTTGGCAGGAAACATGCGGTAGGGGATGAGATTGACTAATTGGGAAGAGAAGCAGAGTCTCGACCAACGGTCGGTCAGGGGCTGCTTGATCACGGGTGCAAGGTAACAGACATAATGCGCATTTTCAGACGCTGTGGCTGGGACTGTGACAAACTATTGAACTGTTGAGAGCGGCCTTCGTATGGTAACCCTGTTTTCTCGTGTTGTCTGCGAAGTCATTCTCGATTCAGACGCGACTGGTCGAATAAAAGGAGGTAGAGCTGTTGTAGAATCCAGCCTTGCTGTCAATGACCCCTCGAGTCCTCGTATCGTGGGGGCCAGGTCTGCTAAAGAGAGTTGCAACTCTCCCTGTGGCGTTTCTAGACCATCTTCAGCTCTTTCCATGACGGTGTGTATCCATGTGTTCTCGGTAGCTTCACTGAAGCTAGTCAAACCACATGAGACTCAGCCCTATAACGGTCTTGGCCGCGATCTCCCGCTCTGTATATTCTTGGTTCCACAATTCGATTCTTTCCCCCAATAACTCATGGACATCAGGGGTAGACATGGGAGTGGGCACATGGGTATCCCTCGCTACTCAGCATGGGACTCACCGTGTAGGACTTTGACACATTGGTAACCGCCGAAACTACACATTTCAAAGCTGGCCAACAGGCTGGCCCTGTGGAAATTGGACAAGGCAGAGTTTCGCTTGGCGAGGACAGTCGAGTGTTTGTGAGGCTGAGAGATGCACCCAGAATCCATGTTGCTTGATGTGGACGGGAGCGCCTCAAGCCTTGCCAAGGGCCTTGGCACACGCCAAGACATCAACCGGAACGGGCATGGAGGGGCCCCTCAACCCCCTATTCCGACATCTAGAGTCACCATTGGCCCTGTTAGACTTCATCCCTCGTATCTATCTCAGGAGACTATACGTTCCAAATATATCGGCAACCTGGCCTGCCATCCAGGATGTGTGCCTTGAAATGTTCGTATTTCTGCAGCCCTTTGGCGGTGGCAATTTCCCATTCTGCTATACGAAAGGTTTCTCTTGTGTAAGTACCATGTTTGTCAAGAACCAGGGTATTTCCTACTGCCGTATAAATAGGAGCGCTTCCTGTTTGAATGTCCTTGATGACTCAACCCATCCCGTTCATTGTTCGCAGAGATTTCAAGTCGCTCGTTGATTCTACTTCCACATCGTTCACGTGCCGTTCTAGCCAGGTCACCATCCTCTGCTCTGGACCTATCCGAGACTTCTATATACTTATCAAGCCATCATGTCTTCCGGAGAGGGGTACTCTGTTGTGCCTGTGCAGCGCATCTTCTTTCCTTTCAGGATTGTCCAGATGGTCTTGACCGTTATCGTGTTTGGGATTGCCTGCTATCACCTTTCTCTGGCCCCGAACTATGATGTGAGATCCCCAGCTTGACTCTACAAGTTTTTACCTGACATTTGCAAGGCTGGCGGCATTAGCCTGTTCACGGGTCTCGCCAGCATTATCTTTTTGATCTACTGGTTCGTGGCCAACAGCCCAGGCAACACCCATCTTTACAACTACTGGGCTATTTTTGCCGTCGAGCTCTTTGTCCTCATCTTTTGGCTCTGTACCTTTGCCCTCACTGCCGACAAGGTCGCCCTACTTGTCCAGGCTACAAGCTACACATCAAGCTACGATGGAGTCGACTATTCCGGCGATGGGAGTGAAGGTAGCGGTTCGGTCTGCTACGCCGGCGTCTGTGTCAGCTATAAGAGGGACCTCCATGACAAACGTGGGCTTGTCAAACGATCGACTGATCCCCTCTCTGCGACCATGTATGTCGCCCTTGCGCTTTCAGTCATCAACTTGTGAGTACTAGGGCCTTTGTTCGTCAGTTTCCCCGCCTAACAGAATGCAGCATCCTGTTTGGCGTCACCTTCGTCCTATACACGATCAACTTGTTCCGTCACCGGGCTGCTCTCTCCAGTCTCAAAGGCAACAACATCGCCATGAATAATGGCCATGGATCGGCCAGCCGAATGGAGAAGGGAGTGGTCGTCAATGGACACCAGTGAAAAGAGAGTTTTGGTGTCGAGCTCAACCCTGAGATACCGTCATGGTCATTAAAAGAGAGTCAGGACATTTTTCTGTGATGTGGTCATCTATATGTGTGTTTATGAAGGTTGTCATGTTCAGAGGCCGATATGAATGAAGCAAGACAGATAATATACGTACGGGATGATAGAAGCAAACCAACGAACGTGGTCTCAATATCATGGAGACGAAGGAATCTAAAAGCGGCGTGGCCGAACCTGGAAACGCCAAGGCTGACTCAACGCGCTCCATCACCAACGCCGCCCTAGTCAATAGGCAGCCGTGTCCATTGTCAGCCAGATTATATTCCTGATATGACTTTCGATATGCAAGGATGGGCGTTATACGGACTATAGGCATTGTAGTGCTCAGCATCTCCTTCGTTGTCTTCGTTGCTCTCTTTGGCCGACTACCCGTCTTCAGGTAAGCGGGATTTTCCCCTCCCCTGAAGATCCTTCAGCCTCAGCTTCTTACATGTTCTCTGTAGGAGGACACCTGTTGCTTTTCTCCATCGACTATTATGGAGGCATATCCCAAATGCGGTCATCAGCATCGATGAACGGCTTACCGGTCGCCGTCTAACGCGTAGTCTCGCGAAGGCGGGCAATTATCTCATGAATGAGAAACATCCAATTGTTCTTGTATGTTCAAGGATCAGGGATTGAGCAGGCGAGAAACCGTACACTTGCTCACCAACGTATCTAGATCTTCTTTGTCCTCTTGCAACTTATCGGTGAAGTTCTCTTCATTCCCGCAGCATGGAGCCGTCTTTCGACCAAGCAAATAGCAGTGCTGCCACCTCTGATTGTTGCTCCTTTGGCATTTCTATACCTTTCCGCTACTACATCCTCGAATATCACTTCTGAGAACCACCGGGCGGCAATGCTGGCTTATCCCTATGACTTCGCTCTCTTCCACCCGGGCTACTTCTGCTCCACCTGCCGATTTGCAAAACCAGCAAGGTCCAAGCACTGCTCTCTGTGTAAGGCTTGCATTCAGAAACAGGACCACCACTGCATCTGGATCAACAACTGCGTGGGAAGGAACAACTACCTGTGGTTCAATCTTCTTCTGGTTAGCATAGCTGTACTACTATTCTATGGTTCACATCTTGGTTACGCTTTGCTTGACCGAAGACTTCAGGACCAACTGGTGCCGCCGGCGCTAACGAAGGCCAGTTTCACGGCCAAGCGGTGGAGCACCCGGATGACCTGGAACGAGTATGCCCACGCCTGGGCCTGGGCTATTGCTATGGAATGGCAAATCGGGGCCGTCATGATGTTAGCTATGATGTGTATCCCTCTGGCGCTGGGGTTTCTGGCCTACCACATCTATCTCATCTGGGCGGGAATGACCACGAACGAGAGCTCCAAATGGAGTGATTGGAAAGAAGACATCGCGGACAAGGTAGTCTTCCGGGCGGAGATGACCAGGCTCAGGGAGACGTATCCACCTTTACCCGAGGACGTCGAACCACTTGATAAGGATGTGAAATGGCCAGAAGGCGTGCGAGCGAAGTGGTGGCTCGTGAGGACGAGAGATGGCAAACCACCGACGAGGAAAACCCCAAGAAAGACTGCAAATGGTGCCAATCTTGGGAGGCCTGAAGCGGCAGAAGGGAAACAGGGTGAGGAAGAGGTGCCGGACGAGCGGTGGGAACTTGTTTCTTCGATTGCAGAGGTCGAGAACCTGTATGATCTGGGTTTCTGGGACAATTTGTGGGATGGGCTGTTCAATCGCGGGTGAGGTTATCTGATTTGCAGCATGAAGAGATGATCTTGCGGCGTCAATGTCCTTGCGGCGGGAGTTACAGTGGATGTACAGTGTATATCATATCCGCTCGAGGCTCGAGCACTTCAACCGCTCAGCCAAATCGCGAAAAAAAGTTCCTCTACCATAGACCCCCGGCTCCTTGACTGTGTGGTCGTGACTTGAAAGGAAAATTGTTTTTCCTGTGGTGGTCTGCGTTGGTGCAGTGAGTCCTAAAATAGAAGTCGAGGTGTATACAATCGTATCACGTGAAATGGTGCCGCCTTAAGCCATCTTGCGGTGTATTTCGAAATCTCAACCCCAATTGAAGTTGGAACCACGTTTGTGGCATTCTCGTACGACTTTCGATTGATCCGCCGGCGAATGTCATTGCGTGACCCCCGCAGCTTCAGGATGCTTGCCAATGGCTCCTCGACCTGCCAAACGGCAGCGCAGATCTACCATCGTCCTTTCAGATGGCGGCGATGAAGACTTGGACGTTCCGTCTCCCAAACCTGGCAGGGCGAGCTTGCAGCGGGAAATCACATTCGATGGCAGGACGTCTGCGACAGTGTCTCCGGTGAAGTCTGCAACGACCAGGTCTGCATCCAGAAAGGCCGCCGCGAAACCCTCACCGACATCCTCCCCCGAGAAAGCGAGAAAGAATAATAGCAAAGTCAAGAACGAGGTGGACACGAACAAGTCGCTCCACAGCTTCTTCCACAAGGCGACAGAAGAGCAGAGATGGAAGAGAAAGTCCGAGACGCCAGATGTGGAGGTGGAAAATAATGGCGAGTTGAGCGATGCCATCGAAGACGACGATCTGTCGGATGAAACCTTGGAGGAGCTGGGGCTCCGTAAACGCGGTTCAAACAGCAATACAATCAGACCGTTACCAGCGACGCAGGCTACCGCAGTGACATCCAAGCGTAATGACAGCGGTGGGCCGTTTTCCTCGTCCCAGAGATTCGTCAAGCCAGGGGCAACAGATCGAAATGTCAGCACTTTTGGGAACCCATCTCAACTTGACGACCACGATCACCGGCCGTGGGCTGACCGCTATGGTCCCACCAATCTCGAAGAGCTTGTGGTCCACAAGAAGAAGGTGGCAGATGTTCAAAATTGGCTGCAGGCCAAGTTGGACGGGCGCAACAATCAGAAGCTGTTAGTGCTAAAAGGCCCCGCGGGCAGTGGGAAGACTACGACCCTCGGTCTGCTTGGACAATCTCTGGGCTTACAGCTCGTCGCATGGCACAATCCTGCTGTATTGGAAGTGGGTGCGGGAAACTCGATGTCCGCTCAATTCGACGACTTCTTGAATCGGGGCGGTCAGTTCAGTAGCCTGGCTTTCGACCAGGGTTCTTCAGACGAGTATACAACCAAAGGAGACTCAAACAGTCGACTGCTTGTCATTGAAGAATTTCCAGCAACGATGACGAGATCCTCGAGTGCTCTCCAATCGTTCAGATCCGTCATTCTGCGCTTTCTCGCACAAGCCAACGGGTCTCGTTCCACGTCATTTCGTGGCCAACAGGATGCAAAAGACGTTTCCCCCCCTGTGGTCATCATCGTCTCCGAGACTTTATTGTCGTCTTCCACAGCATTGACGGACAGCTTTACAGCTCACCGACTGCTGGGCGCGGAGATCTTAAATCATCCCTATGTCACCACTATGGATTTCAACCCTGTTGCGCCTACATTCGTTACAAAAGCGCTCGATCTGGTGATGAAGAAGGAGGCGAGAGAATCACGTCGACGCCGGGTCCCGGGTCCGGCCATCCTCGCGAGACTGGCTGAGATGGGCGATGTCCGTAGTGCTGTGAACTCCCTCGAGTTCTTATGTGTGAGAGGAGGCGATGGGTCCGAATGGTCCGGCACGGTTGCAGCGAAGGCGAAACGGTCATTGAAGAACAAGGAGAATCTGCCAATGACTGAGGTGGAAAAAAACTCTTTGCAACTGGTTTGCCAGCGCGAAACAACTCTCGACATGTTCCACGCTGCAGGTAAAATCGTCTACAACAAACGCGAAGATCCCCGCGTATCGGACACTAGAGCCCAACCACCCCCGAAGCCACCGGATCATCTCATGCATCTTTACACTACAAAGGCATCCCAAGTGGATATCGAAGCCTTGCTGAACGAAACAGGCACAGACATTCAGACATTTATATCAACACTCCACGAAAATTACATCCTGTCATGCAATGGTGATATGTTTGAGGAGTGTTTCGATGGTTGTTCTGACATCCTCTCCACGAGCGACATTCTGAATCCCGAGATCCGCCAACTTCGACGGCGCCATAACAACTCCAGTCCAAATTTCGGGACAGCGCAGTCAAATGTCCAGGCAGGAACTTCAGATATGCTCCGGCAGGACGAAATCAGCTTTCAAGTTGCCACGCGAGGCCTGTTGTTCAGATTACCATATCCGGTTAATCGAGCGGCGGTCACGGTACCAGGCGCTAAAAGAGGAGATTCATTTAAAATGTTCTACCCTGCGAGCCTGAGGCTGTGGAAACCCATCGAGGAGACAGAGGCTCTCCTGGGGACGTTTGTCTATGGTGGTGACATCCGGATTGGCAGATCTCACGACCCTTCTCTGCTTACGAACGGGATGGGGCAACTGTTCACTGGTGACGATAGGGGCGTTGCGAATTGGCAAACGAAAGAGCTCGCGCTGGACCACGCTCCCAGTAGCTCATCGATACAAGTCAAACAAGAGGTGACAGACACCGCAGGCCCCAATGTCATTGTCGAGGACTCAGAAAAGACCGAGCCTAACCCACCGCCACTGATCGTCTATTCCAAGGACACGTTGACGACTGAGCTTCTGCCGTATACGACTCGCATCCTCGCCGCAAGGAGGCAGGATACCACCATCCTGGAGAAGATTACCAAGTTCAAGCCTACCAGCTACCTTTCCACCGAGGAGGATGACTTTGAAGAAGACGATCTGGCTACAAGTACCACCACCACAGTTGGTGACAGGGTCGGAAGAGCGCCACCTTCCACTCTGGCTCCCGGGAATGCAAAAGGAGAACTCAGCTCGACGCAGGTTTTTAGGGGTTCGAAGAACGACGTGCCCGCATTGGCTGCTATGGGCGTGGAGAAGCTGTACATCTCCGACGACGACATCGAGGACGACTGACTGAGAAGTAAAAGTGCGATTCTTGTTCCAGCCCTACGCTTCTTTTTGTGTACGAAGCTACTCAGTGAAATGATGCGAGGACCT
Source organism: Fonsecaea nubica (assembly GCF_001646965.1). NCBI lineage: Eukaryota > Fungi > Ascomycota > Eurotiomycetes > Chaetothyriales > Herpotrichiellaceae > Fonsecaea > Fonsecaea nubica. The sequence goes on from NW_019173720.1 coordinate 160,889, forward strand.
ATCATGTGGGAAATCATGACGGGGCGTTGGCAGACACATGGGCACACAGACATACAGGTCCCACGTCCCTTTTTTGGGTCTTTTGTCCAACTACCTAGGACGTAATATGTAACACAGGTACCTAGGTATCTACAGCGGCTCGGTAGTATTGTGTACTTACGTATGAGACGAAAAGCAACAATGCTTTAGAAAGTGCTACACCTACCTACCTACCTACCACAGATGATTGAGGAGTATTCTGCACGTTCCCGTCTCGCCGTCTCGCAAGCTGGAGAGTTGAGTTGGTTTGCCTTTCGACCGACTCTCTCTGCAGAGGGCTTTCCTCTCCCTTTTAGATCTGTTGGTTATTCACGCCGAAGAAGCTGTATGTACTGACTGTCAAGTGACCTGCAACGAGGTTACATATGTATGTACTTTGTTGGGTGGTACCATAGACTGTACAAGGTATACACACCCAGACACCCCAAGTTGGGTATACTGCACTGCACTGCACGGCTTCGGGGAGCCTGTACCGTATGTCCCGGACCGACTAGTATATACAATGGTCCCACGATACTGTACAGACGAAGTAAGTACTGGTTCCTTTTCCCCTGCCATGCCATGGTTGCCGTCGGTTGTGGCCATAGGCATTACGGCACTCCTCAACTCATGTACAAGACCATCATTATCCTGCTCTTAATCCGCTCCGGATCTCATCGGTTTTCGTTTTGTCATTTTCTCCCTCTGTATAGCTTTTTTTGGTTCCCCTGCTGGGATTGATATTGTCGCTCAAACTTCAAATGATCCGTGTTGCGCCTCGTCCGACAGTCCCTCACAGTGGCTTCCTCAGCTATCGCTCGGTTGCTGAAACCATCCATTCTCCTTGATCCTAAAGATAAACGTGACCGCTGTGGCGGCTAACAATCCCACACATAACGCCGTGGTCCCGTACTTATCATAGTACCTTGAGACACTAGCTCTCCTTTTGCGAATCATCTGCACCCGCAGATAGTAAATGACAACGCTGTATATCAACGCTGCAGAGGCGACAATCGTGAACCCCCAAGCCGAAATCAGACTTACATTATCTCCAAAGTTCAAGAGCGCCGCGGCAATGGAGCCGATGATAATGCTAAACTCCAGCCACGAGAGAAAGGTGCGTTCGGCGGCAAAGTAGACCTTGGGTTCCACACGAACAGGGACATGTATACGTTTGCCTTTCGGGGCCTTGAAGCGCTTAACTTGCACTTGGCCGGTGAGCTGGTTTCTACCACCGGCGACGGCACCATTCTGCGGCAAGGGAGTGCTCGTGGGGATTTTGTGGATGACATTGAGAAGACGGTCGCCGACTAAATGAGCCTGTTTTTTCAGAAACAGAGGGTAGTATTTCCACGAGTGGGATTGTCGCGCTTGTTCGAGCTCGTCTTCGGCGTCGTCTTCTTCGGAATCGTACAGGTACTCGTCCGATACACGCAGGGCAGCAGCAACTCTTTCTTCTTCGTCGAGTGAGTTACCGGGAGCTGCGTAGCTAGCTTCGATGGAGTCTCGATCCTGGGCACGGGAATGCTCGTCAAGTGCTTGCCGTGCAGCCTTCAAGCGCCTGGTCCCTTCATCTTCGGTGTCCTGAGAGCCACCAAACATCGGTGTCGTCTTTCCCGTGGTTTGGGCCTCAACTGCTGGATCATCTGAGTCGTACTCGTCCTCGTCAATATCACTGGTTGAGTAGCTTGCGGTATTGGCAGGGCGTTCAATGCCGAAGCGGTGAGTGATTGGCTTTCGGATGTCGACGTCCATCTGGGGAAACCAGAAGGGCAGTAGATTAATGCGGGTAGGGAACAGGGTAGCGGTGCCATGGATGAATTTGGAGAACTTGGGTACAGCTTCGACAAGATGGCTTGCTGTCAGGTCTCGAATCCACTGAGGTGGTTCTTGGCCTGCTTGGGTTTGCAACTTGACTTCAAGGACAGCGTAAGGGAATCGTTCAACATCCTCCGGCGGAAGCTGAGGAAAGGGCCAATCGATCCCAATGTCCATCCGTCGCCAGTTCTTACCAGCACGTTGTCTACCATCCAGGTTGTCTTCGCGGGTCATGGTCAATTCAGTATCCAACGATATTCTCACCCGTGCGTCACCTGGAAGCTGGAAAGCTGTGCGGTGGTAAAAAGACCTGGTCACTGGGACGAGTTTTCGGCTGATGACACGGTATTGGATTTCGCGAGCCAGTTGTTCGAGGTCGTCAATCTCCTTGACGCTCTTCTTTCCCTCTTTCCGCATCTTTGCGAAGACCTCTTCTACGGTCAATGTTCCGTCCAAAAAGGCATTGACGTTCTTCTCTTTCAGAGTGAACCGAGCTTTGACCGATTTCTCGCCCGTCCAGTCTTCTCGATGTGTCTTCCTCTCAACGAAGATGGTTTCGTTTTCCATGCCGCCGTACCATCGAAGGCGGATAGCCTCGGCGCCCTCGGTCTTCTTGAGACGGCCCATGTACAACTCCCATGTCTCCGGGTTGTCGTAGTAGATAGACGAGATGGCTGAATCCTTTTCTTCAAACTCCTTGTTAGGATTAAAGACCAAGACGGGTAAATGCTTGAGGATGATGAGCTTGAGCTCGGTGATATTGTCCGGGTGAACCCAGTATTTCGTGGTTTGGCGGACAAAGTTCTGCTGAGAACCACCGGCGCTACTGTCTCCTTTGACAGGGTTTCCCCGCGTCCGGACCAGATCGTAGAGCTTGGAGAGTTTCACGATAAAGGCATCGTAGTTATCTTGGAAAAAGGGCTTTGCTTTGAGACGGGTTGCGAAAGACGGGCGAAGGATCAACTCGGTCTGCTTGTCGTGTTTCTTGATGATCTTTTGAAACCCTGTGTAGTTCAATTGGGTGAACTTGGCCAGATCATGGACGTCGGCGATAATGTCGGAAAGGTCGGCTTCCAGCAGATCGAAATCGTTCTCAAGCTCCGCGTCGGGCTCTGAATTGTTCTGGTTCTGGCGTTCCTGCCGTTCCACTACCTGCTTGACCTCGGACTCGGCAGCTTTGATCCTCGATATAATCTCCTGGCTCTTGAGCTTTTGAAACGTGAAAACCTTGTCAAGCTCTGCCTCCAGCAGCTGGATGAAGTTGGCTTCGTCGTCGTCGGTCCATGCCTCCCGTTCGCCGTTCTTGCCGTTAACGAAAGGTTTCTTGAGGGCAGCTTTGAGGTCGTCATAAGCAATATAGTGCCAGTAGTAGTCCTTGATCAAAGACTGACGGAGCTGCTGGCCGAACCTAGACAAAGATTGACCGTTAGCGAGGAATACAATTGAGCGGGGTTGATATCAGAGCCATACTTCATGGTGAGAAGAACAAGACAGGTGCTGCAGGTCCAGGTCTACAGCATCGAAGACGGAAATGTGAGAAGAGATGATAGCGCGGGAGAGCAGGTAGAAGACATAGAGCTTAGTCGTAACAAGAGACTCAGCAGAGAACAATAGAGGTAGGACAGATATCTTTGGGATCGTGGTGCAGCAGAAGCAAAGCTCACAACTAAACAAAACTTAAGATGCAGGTAGAAGTCATGGGTGGAGTTGAAGGTGGAGGGGCCCCTGGAGAGCACGAATCGGGCTCGCTTACCGGGGTTTCCGGTTGCTTTAGGGGCTGGATCTGCAGCCGGGCGGTGATCCAATGGCATCCGCAGTCTGGGGGAACGTGCACCAGTCCTTGAAGCTCATAAGGCCAGAACATGTCAATGCAGCGAGTAGCTAGCGAGCTAGTGGGGATCCTAGGTACTGAGTAGGTTTGAGGCACCTGCCTAAGCACCCATTACTTACAGATTATAAGGGCTTAGGGGCACCCACCTATTTTGGCAGGCTAAATACCTAGCCTAACAAGCTGCCTCGTGGGTAAAGAGAAGCAAGATAGGCTTCGAGGAGCAAGTCTCTCCGAGAGATACTTGTAGATCAGCCAGTTTGGGTGCGGGTCTCGAGGTACCTACCTAACTACCCTCCACCATCAAACTACAAGTCAATGTCACTGTCTAACAATGTTGGTGATTGTTCCGTCCTCGTTAACTCGTAGGTAGGTACCTGGGCGGTGGTGTCCTCACCAAGGACAAGTCTGCGGAGCGCATGCACCGCCCGCACCACATGCAATTGCACGCTCACCTGCGCCAAAGCTGACCCAGCCTCGCGAGGCTGCAGCTGGAAACACCCCGTCCAGGCTGCCAGGCCACACTCTGTGGCTCAACCATATCTTCATACTACACGTTAATGAGCTTTGCTCCAGCTACAGCTCCCAACACTCAGCAAGCTCATCATGATGCGCGAGACATCAGTATTGCATCGATGAAGGTCCACAAGAGCTGATTGGGACGGCGGTGGCCGTCTGCGACTTCCGCACTGGGACTGGAACCCGAGACAACAATCACATCCCGTCGTCACTCGTCTTCACCCAACGTGGCCAACCTCCCTTCCCATCCCTGCTATTTATGTGAAGTTGAGAATGCCATCATCTGCCAGCCAGAGCCAACGACCAGATTCAATTCCATCGGTCCTTCGATATTCCTGCCATCGATCCGTCCCTCTGTCGCTCCGCCAATCCGTCTCTGCGCATCTTTCGGACTCATAATTCCATCAGGCAACCGCGCTAGGTTCAAAGGCAGCCACAACCCGGTGTCTACGCCTCAGTGGCAACCTCGTTCAACCCAACATCATACATAAGGCTGTGCCTACACTTGTCGGCTTCTCATTGCTTTTCATTCATGAGATACTTTTTTCAATCTATGTTCGACGCGCTGCCTCCTGATATCCATCTCAATGTTCATCTAGCACTCCCCGCGCCATGACTTCTCCCTCGGCAACCCAGGTAGCCGTGAAGCAGATCCCGGATCTACCCAATGAAATATTCCTGCTCATCATCCAACAATGCCCTCGAGCTACCTTGAAGCATCTGCGTTTGGTTTCTAAGAATCTGGCTCATATGGTTGAACCTCATCTGTGGCGCAAAGTGGTACTGGTTCCCAACGACCATTGTATCCTTGGCCTGTACAAAGCATTGAAACGCTCCAAGATCACTCGTCACATCACGAGTCTGACGTATGATGGCCGCTTTGGTGCATTCTTCCACTGCATCAAGGTAACTCCACCGGATCCAGCTCTCCCATTCCCACCAGATGAACAGGTGAAAGAGATGGCCTTGCTCGATCGTACCTGCTCCGGACATTTCAAACCCTATGAAGAGGCCGCCATCGAGGTTGCCATCTTGTCTCGAGTATTACGAATCCTGCCAAATCTGCAGGCAGTCCGCGTCAAAGATCACGAAGATGGCGCCACTATCCCAGCTACCAAAGTTCCCTCCTTTTATCTCAAGATTTGCAAACGCCTCAGGGTCGACCCAGAGTCGGTCAACTGGAGTTCTATGTCGGCCAATTCCAGCAGGTCTTACACAAAAGGCTTTCTGACGGCCGCTTTCTCAGCCGGCTGCCACCTTCAATCCTTCAAGGCAAAAAGCATAGACGGTCGCAACATGTTCGGCGTCGTGCCCATCAAGGCCCCTGCAGCATTCCAACAACTTCGTATCTGCCGAACCATCACGGAGAACCTCCGCGCCCTGGAGCTCTCGTTCCGTAACGACACTCTGATTAGTACCGCCAATCACATTGAAGCAGTCCGCTCCCTCTTAGAAGGCGCACCGAGAATCAAGACGCTGAGGCTGCGACTGACGGATTGCAGTGCCAGTCGTTATCAATACGCCGAGGATGATTTGATGTCGGATTTTTGTGGACTCCTGGAAACTTCTGCTGGAACGTGGACGTCTGCGCCTCTCATCCCCAGACTGGAAACGTTGATAATCGACGCCTGTATCTGTCACGACGAGGACCTGATGCACTTCCTGAAGATCCACGCCGCCACCCTTAGACGATTAGAGTTGTCAAACATGACCCTTCTCGGCGGCGAAGATCGTCGGGAATGCTGGGTCCGACTGATCAAACACCTGAAGACGGATCTGAAACTCACTTCGGTGTCTTTCAGCGGATGGCTGAGTAATGGGGGCCGGCAACAGTGGTTCGTTGCAAAAGATACTGTAGGCACAGACAGATTGAAGGCTAAAGTGGAAGCCTATGTCGTTGACCGACGTATTCGAGAATGCCCCCTGGAATCGATCGCCATCCAGCCAAATCAAGGTGATGTTGAGAAACCGGAAGATGGAGAAGAGTTCGAAGGCGACCTAACCTGGACCATGGTCTACTCCCTTCACACAGGGGAACAAATGGACTGGCAGTTGACCCAACCATCATTCGGCGTCCATTCAAATGAGGTATCCCAACCACCATCCGAGGCTGGTGATGTCAATTCACTGGACCAGACACTTTCTGATGGCTGGACATGGCATGCAGTTGATCACTTGGATGACTCGGAACAGGACGAGCCTTTGGACGACGAGCCGCCTCTTCCCATTGGGACCATCGAGGGATCTGGCATGTTTCATGGAGGGGGCATCCATTATCAGCCTTCGCCGCACGAAACAGTGAAACTTTTCAAATTTAACCCACCTAGCAAAACGGAATGGACACCTCTTGCAACTACTGGCAACATCTTTTCAAATACTGCCTCCAACTGCTGATGGGACCACCAAAGGTCGGTCCAACACTGCAATGGCTATGCAACTTCTACTGAATGGCATATTCTTGGTGGTAGTTTCTTCACTTTTTGTTGATACGCTACCAGAAATGATGAGTTAGTGTGGTTTTTCTGTGTGTTGCAGCTGTTGTCCGGGGCAAGCTTGGGGTGTACGGGCGCGTCCACCTTCTCAGGGTGCATTTTGTACCTTTTGGCGGCTTGACATCTCCTGCTCGTGTGTGGCGGAGTCAACTTTGTGGGTGGCAAGGCTTTGTGTTGGAATAACGAGCATCACGACATGACGATTTACATGCATCAAACGATGCAAAAAGGAAACGGAAACCGACCCAGGTCTTGCTGTATCAGCCAGTAAGAACGGCGCAGGCATCAAAATCTTAGCTGTTTAATTGTGCTGGACATTCCCAAGGAAATGCCTGGTGGCTAGGTACAGTAATTACATACATAGGAAGTATACCTGAGTCGTCCACCTTTGGCGATTCATGGTCAGAGACGTTGTATTCTTGACGCGGTTCATCCCATCAAATTTAATAATAAAGGGAGGGGAAGTGATGCTCCAAAACAAGGAGCAAAAGAGCACGAGGACAATACTTAGAATGAGGTAGGTGCCGATCGTATAAGTGCGGTGATGTACGTAAATAAGTCACTACTCGCTGGGTTGCAGGAATGGTGGGTGTGATTTGCCCAATTGCTCTTGAATTTAGCACGTCTCTTCTTCTTCTGCTCGTCTGTGTGCTATCAGTCGAGCAAGTTCTTATATGTACAACACAGCTTAGCCAGGCCAGTGCCCCCAGTGACTCCCCGCTGTCTCCAGGATTGGGTTGTTTTGCGCATCGGAAAAGCCCAATGGGGTCCTACCCTTTCCACAAGCCAGTGGTCTGACATCCACTCTTTCTACCGACCCTCACAGCTCCCCGTCTGTCCTCAGGACGTCTTTAATGTGATATGGCTCGCCCAGCAACGTCGTCTTCCCCGCCCGCGGCTCGCAGGTCATTCTCTGTTTTCCCTCGTAGACTTGCGGCCCCGGCCTCGGGACCTTGGACACATCATATCCACTGATGGTGGCCGAGTCCTTCAATGCCTGCAACAATTGCACGGTCGTCTCCGGCGTGAGATCCTCGTAGTAATCGTCGTTGATTTGGACCATGGGTGCGTTGACACAGGCGCCTAAACATTCCACCTCGAGTAGCGAGAAGAGTTTGTCTTCGGTCATCTGGCCCGAGTGGATGCCCAGAAACTCTTCGCACGCTTTCATGATCACGTCGCTCCCGCATCCTCCCAGCATGCACGGCGTGGTGGTGCACACCTGGACAAAATATTTCCCCACGGGGTTGCGGTTGTACATGGTATAAAAGGTCGCCACTTCGTAGACACGCATGGGCGGCATCTCGAGGATGCGGGCGACTTCGTTCATGACGCTGATCGAGGTGTACCCGTGTTGGCGCTGGCCCAGATCCAGAAGGGGCATCACGGCGGCTTTCTTGTACTGTGGTGGGTAGCGCTTGGTGATCTCATCGATGAGCCGGAGATTGGTTTCATTGAACTTGAAGGGGATGGAAGGGTTGTTTTCGGGAGTGTTGCGATGCTGGCATTCTCTGTTAGTTGATGCAAAACAGACCTCGTTTCGGTGTAATGTGTGCTAACTGACCACTGAGAGCGACTCACTTCGCGACGAAGGTGAGGTCGAGAATTGTCTGGGATGGAACAGCTGTCTTCGAGGAGCTCTGGTAGCTGTCCTGGTCGCCTGGCGGACCAGCTGTGGCACAAGCTTCGACGCCATGTTGGGGCGGCTTGTGACTTGAATCAATTCTGGTTCAGGTACGAGAGTACCTTTTGGTAAAATGGACTGCGCCGTCGAGAACGCAGGACGTAGAGGCAGAGCTTCCACCAATGGCAGGGAAGTCAATGTCATTTGCCGTTATAGAGAATTATGGCCCTCCGTAGAGGATCTTCGCTTTTTGTAGATGTGTTTTACCGTAATGACCATAGTCGTCATTTCTGTCATTTGAAATTCCGCAGCCGCTGCGTGTCCCCCCTTCTCCACGCTGGCCTGATTGACATTGGGTTGCCGACGACGATGCGGTCTTGAACATTTCCCCCTTCAGGCATGAGAATGAGGCTCTCATCCGTGGTCGGCGCCGTCCTCGCGCTGTGCACCGGAGTGCTCGGGGCAGAGTCGAATCTCACAGAACATCGAACCACGCAAAAGATATTAACGGGCGACTTCAAACCTCCCCAAGTATTCGAGAACACCAACCTCGTTCGGACTATCAACCTCGAGAAAGGCTACGTGAGAGAGACCACCAATGTGCTGGTCACAAACACGGACAGCTCACCGCAGTCGGAGTACTATATCCCCTTCGAATATGACCTGATTGGCAAGATTGGCGGCTTTGACGCCCGGGACAAGAAGAAGCCAGAATTTCCCTTGGAGGTCACCATTGCGGCGTTGTCTGCTGTCTCGGACGACCAGGGCGAAGCTTCACAGTACGCAGAACCTGGACGGGCTCGCACCGAAATGCTTGCTGACTTTCCCAGACCTACTCAATACTATGTCATCCATCTCTCGGAACCGCTACCACCCAAAAGCACCGTCACTCTCTCAATATCATGGAATGCGCTGGGAGTCCTTACGCCTTTGCCCGCCTCTATCAGACAGGAAGATAAGCAGTACCTTACCTACAATTTCTCCGCCTACGTTCCCACCGTCTACAAGACAGTCAAACAGAAAACAAAAGTGAAGTTCCCGTCGGCGGATGTGCCTGAATATACCACCACGAGCGGCTTGACATCAGCCAGCGATCCAGAAAAGCAAGGGACGTCATTTACATATGGTCCGTACGATACTGCCAAGGTCGAACCAGGCACCATCTATCCAGTGTCTGTGCGGTACGAATTTAACAAGCCACTCCTCGTCTGCAGCCTCCTCGAGCGAGATGTTGAAGTCTCTCATTGGGGAGGTAATTTGGCTACCGAAGAAAGATACTGGCTTCGCCATGACGGTGCTAAACTCTCCAACCAGTTTTCTCGTCTGGCATGGAGTACACAAAACTTCTACATCAGCGCAGGGCAGGGGTCTACCTCTGCTTTGAGGGAATTGAAGGTCCCTCTGAAACCAGGCACTGTCGACCCATATTTCACCGACGACATCGGGAATGTCTCCACGTCGCGCTTCAGACCCAATAACGTCCGCGAAGCCAGCCTGGAGCTCAAGCCTCGCTACCCCTTGTTCGGTGGATGGAAGTATAGCTTCCGCATTGGCTGGAACAATGCTCTGTCCTCTGGCCTCCGGAAACTCCAGACTCAGTCCGACACGTATATCTTATCCGTTCCCCTCTTGGAAGGCCCCAAGATGCCAGAAGGCATTCAATACGAGCAGCTTGTCTTCCGGGTCATTCTGCCCGAAGGAGCCAAGAACGTCAAATGGCAGACGCATGGTGGAACAGGTGTGCCGCCTCTACATGCCGAGTATGATCTCCACAAGACGTTTATGGACACCTTGGGCCGAACAGAGCTGAAGTTGACAGCTTACAACGTCGTCGACGAAGCAAGGGACGTTACCATCCTGGTGACGTACGAGTACCCATTCCTGGCCGCCTTCCGAAAACCTATGACTATCTTCACCGGGTTGGCCGTGGTGTTTGTGCTCGCTTACTTGGTGGGCAGCGTGGACACGAGTATTGGGAAGAAGAAGAGATGATTCTACGTACCTACGCTCTTTGCCCAGGAGTTGTAAAGTGGAGAGGGCTCCGACACTGGCTTTGACGGGATGTATCACCTCTCTCTTTGGTCTGTTTGTAGATTATCGTGAAAAAAAGGGATCTTGTGTCCTGATCCTGGGAAGTGGATAGATAAACTTTAGGTATGAATTCCAAAGTCTTTGGGAAATTTCATTTCATCTGCATGATTCATGAACTCTGATGAACGTTCACTTCGCTTCGTTGGAGCCAAGTACTATGCCCTGACCTGTGCCGTCCCGTGCTGTCCTGTCCTAATTTTACCCTACGTGACCCAACCTGTGGGTCCGGGGTTCCAGGACTTCCGTGTCGTGTCGTGCTGTGTCGTTCGTTATATGTGCTCTCTCCATCCAGATTCCAGGATAGACCAAGCTACCTCCTTGACCTGGAACAAGAGAGCGCCGTGTCGTGCAGTGCAGTATCAACCATCTCGTAAAGAGAAGAGTACATCTCCAACCCCCCAAAAATTCGAGCTCCAATTCCATGGCCAAAGATGACTCCCGTTTCGCTTCGAAGTAAACAGAATCCAAACCATAACGCAACAACCGAACGCGAAAGAAAAAGACGGATAGAGGGAGGAAAGGGAAAGACGTCAGCTCAGCTCGACTCGAATCGACTCGACTCGACTCAATCTGACCGCAACAAGGAGAAGAGTCGTCTCTTTGTCACGGGTAGAAATCTCACCCAGTACATCTCTCCTCTGGCGGACGATACCCGATGCCCAGCCCGTCCATCAGCCTCCGTTCGCGATCGGCCCAGGTGTCCTGGTCATCCCACTCGGTCGCGGCGTCGTAGTCGGCGCGTCGCAGCGTGCGGCCCATCAGGACCTTCTCCAGCGCGGCCTTCTGGCGCTCGCCCTTGGGCCGGGGTGCCTCGAAGTCGAGGACCAAGCCGTTGCCCCGGTTGCGCACGCCCGACGAGTCAAACTTGAGGCCGTGGGTCTTGCGCACGAAACGGCGGATGTCGCGCTGGAAGGTGGTGCCGCCGCTCCAGCCGAGGACGGCGCAGCCGACGGTGCGCCAGGCCGAGACGATGATGTCGACGCGACGGTGGATGTTGTGGTTCTTTTTCTTCTTGTTCGTGCCGCTGGTGGAGGTTTCCGCGTCGTCATCGTCGTCCTTGCCCTCGTAGTTGGGATCCTGCCACACGCACAGCGCCTTGTCTAGGCTGTCGAACCCGTGCCCGTGGCTTGTGGACCCGCGGAACGGCAGCGTCGCCTGCCCACGATCACTAGTCGTGGTGTGCAGCGTCAGCGTGTGCGTGATCCACCCCTCCGTCTCGAGACTCCGGACCACATCCACGACGAGATCCTGCGTCTTGGATTCGTCCCGATGGGACAGAATGACATCGACGTCTCCCGAGAATTGCTTTCCGCGTCGGTAACCTCCCACGATGATGAGCTCCACATCCTCCTTCGTACCGAACTTGTCTTCCGGGGTGTCGAGAACGGCTCGCGCGTGCCGCAGGATCACCTCCCCGATCGACTCCACCTCGCTCCTGGGGATCTTCTCCATGAACTCGTCGTAATACTTGACTCCGATCTGCTGCACGCGTGTCAATGTCGACCACCCAAACTCCACCACGTCGTCGATGTCCCTCCAACCGTGCTCGAAATAAAACTTGCGCGCCGTGTCCGGTCCGACGCCCCATATGTTCCAGAACAGTCGGAGATGCTGGAGGTCCTGATCAGCGTCCAGGTCGCGGACACCTTGGATGAATCTTTCGGAGTCGTCGGCTTCCGGCGGAGCAGAGTCTTGCCATTCGCGCCAGAGTGCTGCGATTTTTGTTTCACACCCTGGTAGGCGCGTGATTTCTTCGACATGGTGGATGCGGTGTGGGTAGGCGGCGACTGAGGCAATCGAGGTCGAGTAGGCGCGGACACCAATATCATCTAGCCTCAGTACTCTGGCTTCTTTTATCTTGGTAAGCTGCGCAATGAAGGCCTCGTTGGCTGTCTGCATAGGTGTGGAGCGGCAGCATGCGTAGGCCGCGTTTGGGCCGACTGCCCAATCGGGAAGAGGAGGCAGAGGATGTTCGGCCTGGTATTCAAGTTCAGATGTTGTGGTGCGATGAAGCTTAGGTGGCATGTGTTTGGTGGCGTCAATCTGTGATGGAGCATGGCGGTATCCATGATCACCAAAGCGACGGCGAGCTGAAGAGGGTAGGGCTGCCGCTTCGGCTTTTGCGCGTTCCAGTATGGAAGTTGTCACGGTCGGTTTGGATACCCTTCGTGCTGTAGTGCCTTGAGATTGGGATCCGGAACCTACTCTGGAATAGACTGATAGCGGTGCTTGGGCTTTTGGGGAGACTTCCCCAGCAGGCTTGGTGACGATTCTCGCAGCATAGACAATGTAAGGTTGGTATGGAAGCAGACGTCCCTCCTTGACACAGGCTTCCAGCCAGGAGAGCTTGAGGATGAGAATATGGGTTGAAAGATCGGGCCAGAATATTTGAGCCGGTGGAGACGTACCGTCTTTTACAGAGATATCCGAGGCGAGTGAAACTGTGCTTGAGTTGGTCCGTCCATGTCTTGTCGAACGCCGGTCTGCAAGCTTAAGTTTCTTCCTCGGTGGAACGTCCGCTCCAGCCTGTCCATGACCTGCTTCTCCGTCGGTGCTGCTCTCCGGCAAGGCTGCCTCTTCTGTCCACACTCCCCTCGCCCGAAGATCGAACGCGGCGCGCTTCTTCTGGGCGACTCTGCCTATGAATATCCTTGCCTCTTTGGTGTCATATGTCAGCTTGCCGCCCGCTTGAACGACCAGGTCTTCGGTGTCATGAAGCTCTTCTGGCTTCAAGTGCGTTGGAAGGATGAAGATTGGCGGCGATGATGCCAGGCTCAGGAGAGAGGGGGAGTGTGAAGTGGCCATGGATAAGATACTGTTTGAGTCATGATTCAAAATCGTGAAAAGTCAATTATGTACATAGAAAGAGCAGAGTATTAGACATAAGTGGAAGAGTAGGAAGAAGTGAAGGTTGGGTTAGAGGACATGTTGACTTGGGAGAGGTGTTAGCTATGGGTTGGGAGTATTGCAGATTCACGAGGAAGTGCGCAATCTTCCATCTCCAGATCAGAATCAGGGATGAAGATAATATGAGGCACATCGAAAGAACATGGCGAGATGGGAATCATCGTCGTATTCGGGAACTTCAGTTGGTCCGACGATGGAGTCGATTTGATGTCGACGTTCCTCGATTCCTGTCAAGTTCCCGTCCAATCAACCATCACCATTTGGGCCACCAAACTGACGTCATGCCAAGCCAATAGAATGCCAGACGCAATTATCCCCTTTTCCTATTTGGGAATGCTCTTGGGTATTACTCTATAACGAACAAACATATGGTACCCCTTTCATCTCTTCTTCATACGCTGCTGATTGTGTTTGCTGATTGAGGAATCTAATCATGATAGTAACATTCGATCCATGCATGAGCCAAGGGTATCCTCATCTACCCTGAGTCCAACTTCACGGTGTATCTCCTTCGTCTTCGTCGTCCTCTAAGATGTCATCCAACCGTGTCGGGCTGAACCACTCGGTCTCTTGCTTCTCCAATATGGAAGCAAAGTCTGCCGTATAGTCCCTCTGGTAATATTTTGTCACTCTCTCTTGGGTAGATGTGGGAAGCGACATGAGATCTATCTCTCCTTCAGGTGGAGTGATGGCTATTCCCGGAATCTCAGTTGCTCGTGGAATGATATAATTCTCTCCTTCAGACTCCCCATTCGCAAACTCGGACTGGATCCACAACAAAGTATTCGGTGGGATGAGAATGAACAATTCGTCTTCTGAAACCGGTGATCGGTTTGGTTTCCTGTTCCGGTATCTGGGTCGATCCTTGAACGAGCGCTTTTTGGGGGTCGGCTCCTCCCACAAGTAAAGCTTTGATTCCAGAGCAGAAGTCTCGAGGAGACCTCTTTTGTTGGCTTCGATGCACGGACAACTGGGTCCACAACCTACTGAAATAGGCTTGCTCTCGCCTGGCGTCCTTATAACCCAGTCGGTGATGAGTTTTTGTTTCAGCTTCCTCGTTTTGGAGTCTTCATTGTCGCATTTTAGCTTGGCCACGAAACCGTCTAACCCCTGAACACTTTGACTGCGTCGTCTCTTCCTCTTGCAATCACAATATTTCCAATACTGCCCGAGAACGCTTTGTCGAACATTCGCCCACAGAAACTCATTGTTAGTATTGTCGACAGAAGCCCTGGATCGACGGAAAGCTAGATAGACGAGAGGGAAGTCAAGGAGCTGGAGGAGACGACTTTCTCGCGCCCGTCCGATGTCGTGCAAATCGATGTCGCTCTCAAAGTCCTTGCCCCCCTCAACCCGATGCTTCGGGCTTCCAAACCATCTCACGGCCCGTTTTAATGCTGGCCGACGCTCGGCCAAATCAAGAGATGCCTTGAATTCCAGAGAAGTCCCGGCCTTTTCGGCTTCGACCGCCCTGGTGTATAACTCTTTCGATTGACGATAAGCGGCCCAGCTGTTCTGGATGACGGAATTTGAAAACTCTCTGCCCGGATTCTCATGCTCATATTCCTCCTTGAGTTTTAGGGCTTCCAACACTTTCCCCTGCTCGATGAGACACATGATCAATTGAACATGATCACGCCAACTGTCATACTTTTCGGTGCCGCCCAGATCTTTGATGTCGTAGAGCTTCGACGTCTGTATGTTGAATCTGTACAAACCTTCGGCCTCCACGGCCCTCCCACTGCGCTGCAGCACTACCGCAAGCTCATACAACGTATAGAGCAGATAAGCACCATTGGTGTCATCTCCATATGTGTCGTGGGAAGGCAGTTCAAGAAGTCGACACACTGCTCTTTCGGCATCGTCAGCCATGTCTAGCATGCACTGGCAATATACGATTCGGTAAGTTAGGCGGCAGACGGAGCCTCCGAGAACCGGCGTCAGGTCGTACGCTCTCTCGAGTAGTCGTGTACCGAAGAGGAGGGCACCTTTGTACTTTTTCATGGTCATTAGATCCAGCATGTGTTTTTCTACCCAATACAGGATCGTCATGTCTTTATAGCCCCACTGTTCGTCGTACGGTAGCTCTCTCCAGTATGACATGGTCATGCTAGTTTCTATTTAGCAATCGGTAGGTTTATAGGAGCGATCGACACTCTTGCCTTTGATGAAAGGCAATATAGTGCTTTGGGGGGAATACGTACTGCGAATGTTCCAAGGAGCCGATATCTCCGCCTATGCCTGCCTTATATCGCGCCATCCAATGGTGTCGCTGAGCGAGGTCGTATGAAGCATTGTTCAGTTCCGGCGTGGCCAGCAGTTGGGTGAGAATCCGGCCGGCTTCAGGCCAATTCATCTGAACAACACTAAGGTGTGCTTCTGCATCCTCAATCTCGTGCAAGATCCGTCTGCTGCTGGCATCGTCTGGTAGATGACGACCAACAACTCGCTTCGCCTCCCGCAATTCACTCACAGCTTGACTATAATCTGATACATTCATAAAGGCGGTAGCCCTCACTTGACGAATTTGGACATACTCACGGTAAAGTGTTACATTACGACGGTGGCGACTTTGTTGATGGGTGCACATGTTGAGAGCATGAGTGATGGTCACACCAGCCAAGCCTGGGAAGATACCGTCGTTGACAAGGAATATCGCAACGTGCTTAAGAAACGTCATGTACCGCAGGCTGCAAAACTGTCGAAGTTGCCCTGGTTTGAGATTACAAAGCGCCATTATGTGAGCGAGCATCCGCCAGAATTTATCGGGATCGAAGATGGGACCATTCTCCTGCAGCTCATGCTCTGGTTTGGTGAGGTATTCGCTGAGCACAGAGGTCCAAGTGTGGACGAGATATGTCAACTCCTGCTTGTCCTCGATTTTTCGGCGTTTTAGTTGCAACCAACGGTGCACCTGAGGGTGAAGGCTGATAGTAGCAAGCTCAGTTCCCTGGTCGATCTCAACTAACCCACTCAGACGGAGTAAGTCCATGGCTGAGTGAAGCCGTCCTTTACTGTTCTGAAACATTGGGAACTTTTCAACAATAACAACAGGAATACCCTCTCGATCGACGACTGAGCAGATTGCTAGCAACTGCCTTGCGGCAATATCGTAGTCATCCAAAGCGTCCCATAAAGTAGACATGATGTTTGCCAGAATTGAACCGGCGCCAGGAAACGTGGGAGTACAGCCTTCCCTTGCCTTATATGCGCATAGTTGTTGAAAATTACCAGGGGATATCTGCAACAAGCGCATACAACCACAAGAAAGCGCAAGGCAAAGTGGAGCAGTACACCACGGGTCTTTGTGGGAGTGCCAGAAAGCACGGAGAGAGTCGACCGCATCGATGCTGTTCGGTACTGCGGCTCTGAAATACTGTACGGCTTGTTCCTCGTTGAGCGTGCCGACATGCAGACATGTCGCCCGATTGGCGAGCTTCAATCCGCATTCCATGGACGGTCCATGTTCGTGGCTGGTGGTCGCTCTTGGAAGGACATACGAAGACGTAAAGAGTAGGCGACAGCGGTCTGGCAGAAAGAGGTCATTGATCTTTAGTTCATTTTCCATATCCTCTTCCAAGTAGGACTGGAGGTCGAAGACGACAATAAGAAGCTCATCCCGGTGAGCTTCCAGTGTGGATCTAATCTTCAGGAGAGTATGGGTCAAAGTCAGAGCTTGTGGAAGATGCTGTCCAGTAATGGTGGTGTACGCCGCTCTATAGTCGCGGATGAAATACTCGAAAGCGCGTCCATCTATCCATAGGATTTTGCAGCCCGTCCTGGCGGAAAACTCCAGAGCAGCCACAGTAGCAATACGACGCTTGCTGTTGCAGTATTAGAGATCGTCCCTTGTTAGACGAGAAGGCAGAGTAGAAAAGGGTGTTGGCTTACCCACAGCCTGGGGAACCCCACAGCAGGATCTTTGTATCACAGATCCCATGGCAATTGTAGGATTGATCGAGTGCTGTCAATACCAGGGCAACATCGTGCGACTGATCGATTGTCGGTGGACTATAAGCATCTTCTTGCGGTGAAGATGGTGGTTTTGGTGGATGGTCACTGGCGGCGAGAGGATCGTGGTGTAAGGGTGGCTCGAGATCCATGCATTGTTGCTCACAGAAATCCAGCACCCATGTACAGAGTTTGTCTGAAAGGACTTGATGAGAGGGTTACTATGTGTGATCCATTGACAAGAGAATCAAGAAGGAGTTCTTGAGGGAAGAAACTTCAAGGGTCAAAGTGCCGAGCGACAAAAGACTTTGAGTCGAGGTCACCAGGCGCAGTTTGCGAAACTGCGCAAGCTGCGCCAAAAGGTCCCAGCAAAGTCCCCCAGACTTTCCCATCTTCCAACCATTTAACCCTCTTGGGTGGCCTTACATTACTACTTCCCCTAGGCTGCAGGCATCAATCTTTACCAAGTACCTCGTACATCCAAAGGCCCTCCTTGACGCAATATGCTAATGCTGAGTACTTGAAGTCGGTGACCAACAGTCGCTTGACTTGAGCGAGATGATCGTGCCAGCCCATCCGCCCTTGGCCTCGTTTCCATCACGCACTTGTCACCCCTGTTAGATGCGCCTCCCTCTTCTCCTGAGCGGACGCATGCAGGAATTCTGGAACCAACTCCGTCCCCAAGAGTGCGGCTGAAAAAAGGACGCTCCACTTCACCCCCGTCGGTCCCTCTGGGCCCAACGTACGCCATTGGTTTCAGCGTGGGGTATTCGCCGGCAAACTCGCCTGCGGCCGCGGATGCATTTGGTCGCAGGTTCCAGCCAAGTCCTGGTTGAACGCAGCCCAAACCGGTGTGCAGCGTCACGGGGAAAGGTGACTGAAAAACAGGTGCTCAGCGGGCGTCGCCTGTGAGAATGTGGCCTGGAATGATTGGGTGGAGAACAGGACCATGTCTAGAGCAGATGCGGATGAGTCCAATAAGAGCAAAGAGTCAGGCTGGGTGGTGAAAGCAAGCAGCAAAAAGGCCTTTGGTTCGTATGGATCAGCATTCGCTTTCATCGATACGCTGCCAGCCTCTCACATGGCCGTCCGTTTCGCGATCCTTGGCTGCCAAATCGTCCATCGTCAGATCATTGCAGACCTGAGAGCATGCAGATGCAGGGCTGGATCTTCTGGGCACGCCGACCGAGTTGGCCGTATCCAGTCCACCCCCCCAGACAGTGTAAGTCGTGTCAAAGACGTCCCTCAACTGAAGGTAAATCATTGCAACGCCTGCTTGCCATGAAGATGTGCTCGATCTTATGACCCGTCAACGCTTTCTGTTCCTAGCTTCCTCTTCCTCTTTATGCGCTCAAAATGAACCCCCAGTCTATGACAACAGCGACAACAGCAACACCAGCAGCTCCCATTCACCGACCTGACATAAAAGGTCGCAGTGTGAGCGACGAGTCTCACTATGCCATCACGCCTACGCGAACTTTGTCTCCCACAACCACACTCTCCCCGTTGTCTACCGAGTCCTTGTCACCTACAGCGAAAGCCCCATTCTCTTTCCCCTTCCACTTCACAAGGACGCGATCACGGTCCAAGTCACCGAGACCACCACCTATAGACGTCAGCATTCCGTCGCCCGCCACAATTACCACAACACCGACGAACCTCAAGCACGTCCAGACCTCACCACTCCCTGCCCCGAGCCCTTCTTCTCCCCAAGACCATGCACGGACGCAGAAGAGACACACCTCTGACAGCGCTATCTCACCATCGACCATGAGCCCCCCGACATCCCCTGACCTGCAGAAACGCGACCACGGCTGGATCCAGAAGAAGTCGCGGCACAGCGGGAGCTCGCCTGGTGGGTATGGACGGCACAGTGACGACTGGCTTTTTGGAGGTATCAGCCTCACGCAGACGGCCAGGGAGATTGTCACTCGAGGCAAAGGGAGGGGCAGGAAGGAGGAGGACGAGGACGCCGTCGCAGCCACCGGCACTCGTTGACTACGACACCCTTATTCTGTCTCTCCCCCTGCTTTCTCTGCTTCCTGTGCCTCCTTTCCCTCTCTCCCTCCCTGCTGATTCCATGCATGAAGCAGCAACTCCTCTTGTGTGAACTTTGTTCTACTTGTCCTGCCTGAAATGACCGGAAATGAGGGAATGGACCTACAGGAACTAGCGATCAAGGCTATCCAGGACTGCATGAACAAATCGACCAGTCGATTGACGGATTGGGCTTATGTATGGTATCAGAGCGAGGCATGCCCAGGAGTTACTTTTCATGTAGCTTGCTATCTTTTTTTTATATCTCTTTTCAAGAGAGGCGTACTACAGAATCGATAGGTTCAGATTGATTCATTAATCAATTGATTGATTGACATGCCTCCCTTGTCTGCCCGGCCGCCTAGCGGAGCTAAGAGGGGCTGAGAGGAGACATATATATGTATATATATTATATATACTAGATGACTTGGCGACTCGATGATTCGATGACTCGGTACGAGAACCCATGTCCTCAGTGTAGAGTCCAGAATCCAGAGTCCTGAGTCCACAGTCCTGGATACCGATCAGTGTTGCCTGATCGGTCGGTCGTTCATTTCATGATTTTCCAACCGAAACACCCTCTCTCGTCCATCCATTCAAATATGTCATTATGAGCCGAGATCATTTTTACCGGGTTTCTTTCCACCAGGCTGGCCGGGGTAACGGGGGTTACAGGTCAGAATGATAGATGACCTCGATCTATATCACCCCCAAAAAACACTCATCGCTTTCGTCCTGACACATTGTCTTCTGTCGTGGGTGCCATCCATGCATGCCACCCCGAAGAGAGCAATCGCTAATAGCGCTGGTATGGATTTTGCTCGTCTATGGTCGGAACGCCACATGATGCGCAAAGTAACTCCGCTGGATCGAGTATGCTGTCGCCCTGCGTCTCGTTGAGCCTTTGGGAATGAGAGGAGAGAGTATCCGTCCGCGAGGATCTTGGTCAAGGAGATTTTGCGTCTAGACACGGTTGGGTTCAGACCAGTCACCGATTAGGTCTCTCCCCCTGTTTTCTTCCTTGCCTTTTACCCAGTCGGACTGTCTGCCCCCTTTCCTCATACCTTCTCTGTCCGCAGCATGTTTTGCTCCTCTTGGTACCGAAGAGTATGTTCAAATACGAACAAGGCCTATCGAGACCGTCACAAGGTTCCGAAACCGACACAGTTCTCAATCGCCTTGGTCAGTTTCTCCTCCATCACGGCCCGGCTCGAGTACTGAGGCAACAGCAGCCGGCCGTAGCACGTGCTGCTGCTTGGTAGTCGAGCGTCCTCCTCGCCATTCTTCTGTACAATGAACGTCACGCTCTGCATGCCATTGACAGGGACTCGATCACTCGCGGTCACGAATTCCAGGAGCTGCCTGTGTTGATGGGTGCTCATGCTGCGGACAATGTGCCAAAAGTCGAGGATTGTCGGGTGGTCGGGTGTATACTCGTCGTAGGTGGTTGTCATTTGGAGCTCGTCAATGTCAATGTCGGGATATCCTTCGATGAGGGACTTCAGGGATTCAGGATTGAAGATAGACAAGGCTGTCCGATCGAGGCAGGTGTAGAAACCCCTAGCGAAGGCCTCGTATTGTGGTTCGATGGACTTGTGCGTCAGCCACAAGATATAGTCTTTAACATATTGTTCGCGGTTCGCGTTCGTGACCAATGCAGCTTCTTGTCCAGAATTCTCCAGCATGTCACTGTCGATACTCAAGGGCGTGGATATGCCCTTAACTTCGATAGAAGATGTCCGACTCAATATTGAACCATTCGGTAGGTTGGCGCCCAGGCTGGGTGACGGCTGAGGGGGCGGAGTAAGCGCTGGCTCTAACGGCAACTCGAAAGAGGTCGATTTGGACTTTTCTTTCCCCTTCTTGCTCATTTGCGACTTCGTTGGAGGCCAACGGTCATGGCGCCCAATCTTCTGCATGTCCACCGTGACGGTCGTCCCACAGAGCTCGTAGCTGAATTCATAAGTCCTAGCGATCACGTCGCCAACATCCCCGTCTGACCAATCCAAGAGCGCCTTTAAACCTCTCGTCAATTCGGGCCAGCCGTCGGCGATATGGTCGAGCTTCTTCACCTTGAGCCCCAACAGTTTCCTGTAAAAAGCCAACGGCATGGTGATCGGAAGAGTGAGTCCATTGTAGATGGCAATGGACATCAAGATACCCAAAGCTTCAAATCTGTAGAGTGGTTCAAAGGAACCTGGCTGAAACCAAGCCATCCTTGTCGTACTGTCAACCGTGAACATGGAATACTCTGGTCGTAATGCCTCTCCAAAAACAGCTCTGAAGAATTCTTGCTGGACTCCACCATGATCAAGACCATCTTCTCCCTCGTCCTTACCGAGACGGACGCGCAAAGGCCGCATCAGCTCTCTGCGTTGGCGTCGCCATATCTGGTCGATTGCATCATTCAAGATATCGTTTCTCCGGATCGTGAGCACAAAGTACCTGGCCATATGAGGCCGCAGATGAGCTAGTACTTCCTTTGCGCCGTAGATGGGAATGGCGGGTGCCCACATATATTGCCTAATGTCATTGTATACAATGGTGGCGTCCTCATGCGACTTCTTCATGACCGCAATGTTTATTGCCCTGAAATACTTGACCAGAACATGTGGCTGGAAGAGGAAAGAGAAAGATAGCAGATGCATTTGTCGAGAGTCTGGGCGAAAAGACAGCCATTCTGCTGGCATGGACATGTCGTCGAAAGTGTCGGCGATGAACGGCATATGAAACCAATCGGCATCCAAGTTCAGCTGATGTCGAGCACGGTACAATCCAGCCAAAAATTCTAGGGCACCGCCAACCGGTCCTGCACGGAGGATAACGGGAGAACGATCCCAATCCCTGAGCATGACCGTCCTTCCCAGCTCCAGGGCAGCGGTTCCGATCCAACTGCAGTTCTCGTCATAACGGTCCCATCCGTTCAGGTAGTCCCGGTCAAAGCGATCAATGAGCGACTCAACAATGGTGGTCTTACTCGACTTGGGCATGCCTGGGCTCTTTAGAGTTGCCGCCCACTTGCCCACGGTCAATCGGTGGCTGACAACGTTCATGAAAGCTGTGAGCAGCCGATGGACAGCCCAGTCTTCGGTAACGTCGATGATGCCGATAATCTCGCGCGCGAGCAATAGATCTCGTCCTCTGAAGCCGTCCCAATACGAATGTGCACGCCCGTTGTTTCTCTCCCTCGCGAACTGGACAAATTGGTCTTTCCCACTGAAAAGTGAAGCATTGGGAACATGAAAGATAGTGGTCGCTAGCGATAACAGTGCCACAAAGCATAAGTCGGTTATCTGGGAGTCTTTGAGTGGAATCAACGGTTTTTCGACCTCTAAGAGGATATCGAGCTCCTCAGAATCCGGCGATGGTGAATTCCGCGAGCTGTTGCCGTCCGAGGATTGGCGTCCCTTGAACAACACCGACTCGGAACTCGCGCTGCCTGATCGACTGTGCTTCGTAGAACGTCTGCTTTGCAGCCATGGCGGCAGGTAGTACGCGTTCTGCAGCGCATTTAATATGCTGTTCATGACCAGATTGCGTTCCTCGAATTTCTGAATATAAGCAAAGCTGAACAAGAGCGCTTGCATATCATATCTCGTGCTGGTGGAAATGATGGGCCAGGGTGTTATGCGATGGACATGGGCTCTGTTTTCTGAACCCGCACCACTCTGCTCGGATGAATTCCTAAGTCCATTCCAATAAGTGACCTGAAGATCCTTAACCGTGTCCACCAGCCTCACAGGGTCACTGAGGCAATAGATAAGGCTCTGCTTTATAAAGGGAACGAATCTGCGTTGATAGTTGTCATCGGCTGGACCAACAGACTTCAGCCAGGGTAGAGTGATCCAGTTAAGTGTTCGGAGGCTGTACACCCGTTGGTGAGGTGGTTCTTGCGACACGCATCCTTGATCTTCTGTCTCTCCTTCCGATGTTATCTTTGTACTTCCAACAGAGGTAGCGAGTTCTTCCGGCATGGCATCGACAGCAGCTTGTTTGCGATCGCTAGAGGGCTCGACTGATCCCGAAACATTGGTCGTGCGGACATCGTTCTTTGCTGGCAACCAGTTGAGAAGCCGCAGCGGCACCAGATCAAACAGTGTCTGTGTAAACGAAGCGAGGTCTTTCTGTCTTGCAGGAGCCGGCGCTGATTGTTCTGGGGTATCCTTTAGATCGTCATCACCGATGTGCCCTCTCCCCATATTGCTTTGGGTAATGGTACGGTTCAACACGTCAACCACTTCATCGGCAGCGTTTGTATCTATTTCTCGCAGGCGTCTGCCCGCCTGAACCACACCATCCTGGCTTGTTCTCCGCGGCGCGTGCTCCATTGTCGGGATGGGCTTAGACGAGTCCTTGGTACGCATGGCAACGCTCGGAGGCTTTGAGAGGTGTCCATTTTCTTGTCTCAGGTGTCCGACCTTCTCATGGCTATTCCTTCTTTTTCTAACGAGGGCCGGATCCTCGTACCACGGCACAACGGGCTCGTTCTGGCAGAGTCCGGCGAACGAATCCTTGCCATTTCGACTGTATTCGTCCACCAACTGACATGCCAGCGTCCTCGCACTCAGTTCAGTATATTTCCTCAGAGGTCCCGTGCTGTTCCTCTTCCTGTAGCTCAGGCAGGTCGGGGTGGTACAGTTGACGTTTCTGCATCCGTTCTGGATCTGGTTCGTATAGCGCCGGATCAAAAGGCGAAGTCGCCGGTCACGCTGCGCATAGACGTTGGAGTAGAACAGCTTGGGGTCTGAGATCGGGATTATATCGTCGAGGATATAGTCTGGCGCATTGAATCCAAGGTCACTGGCCTTGACGCGGGGTTTGTTTTCAGATCCTTCGTGAGCGGGTTCGTCGAGGGCGACGGGTTTGGAGCCATGCTTCGTAACATGCATGACCAATAGAGGTTCCCCAAATAGAAAAAGAAGGAGGGGATGGAGAATTAAGAAAAGTGGAAATCGCGATAAAGGCCGAAAAGTTGCTCGAGAGAAGGGGAGAGAGAAGCGCCAGTTGTGTTTCAAGAGAACAATTGGCCGCGCAGTGCCAAAGATGCGGCGACGGAGATATCGACCCTTGCGTTGACAAGGCAGAAACTCAGCCTCGTGACACCAATTAGGTAGTCAGGAATTTATCACCCACGCATTCATTAAGAGAGGCCAACAAAGTAGATTTCATCTTTGTCTGTCTTTGCAAGTCTTTCGCTCATAATACACTATATTACACCCCTGGAGAGTACTCCGTGGACATCACTCCCACAATACTCTCTACCGCAAATACAACGTCCAGAGCGCATTGCCGGCCAGCAACAACCCACTTTGTCACTCAACACGACATTGCCACGTTGCCATCCCTGGAAGATTTGCGGAATGCTTCAAGTTTTTAAAGCCATTCCAAAGAACCGTGAGAATTGTTTCGCCTGTGTCCCATTTTATGTCCATTCGCCCGCTATGCCATCGCAAAAAGCCTTTCTTCCAACGTTAGAATATAACGAAGTTGAAATGATCTTGGGGTAGAGTAGAGAATCTTGCAAGGATCGAGATATAGCTCCAATGCCGTAGGAGTCCCAGGAGCAAGAATGATCCGGAGTGGTCGTTTCAAATGAAATGTGGCACTGTAGCCATTTCCAGTCATGCTGCGACACGCCCCGATTCTGAAGGTGGTGCAGGTGGTGGAAGCTGCCGCAAACGTTAGTACCGACAGAGTGACGTGCAAGTATACCTGGGCAACTTACATCTAGTCTCGTTGACTCTGCCATGAATCGTTGAACACCAATACCAACGCCCTCGATGACAGCAAGGAAGATGGCACACATGATGGCGCCGTTTCGGGCCGCTTTGTAACCTCCTCTTATCGCCAGCGACCCTCCTGTTAGGAATCCGGCGATGATAGAGTTATATGGATCCTCCTTCTGGCGGATGCCCTTGACTGCGCAATCGAAGGTGCTGAACATGCCGCCCCATACACCAAAGTTGCCTCCTGTGACGGGCGCTCGAGCTTTGATGGCTGTGATCATGCCTATCCGTCGTTCGCCATAGGGTGAATTCCTAAATCCTTTGATTCCGTGCCATAATGTACCTAAGCCGTGTCAAAGAGGGAGTGTCAAAAGTACGGGTCTTATCTTTCCTACCTCCCAAAGCACCCATACAGAATGCTCCGCCAAAGTCGGACAAGGCGACCCAGGGACAGGGATCTCTGGAGTGATCCATGATCTGAGGTCAAGCCACCAAAGTATTTGCTCTAGTTGTGCCTATCCCCACAGGTTGAGGTAGCGCAGACGGTGACAGAGGAATTGATAGCGCTGGAGAGTTCGAGTTATCGTCGCAGCCCTCGAGCGGACAGAACGTTCGGTTACAAGGTCTGGCTAATTTGGACAGAATTGGACCAGAATGAAAGAGGATTACAGCGCTCTAAGTACACCGCAAGCAAAGGAATTTTCAACAGTGAAGGCCAGGAAAACCTTTAGAGTGCATGAACAGGAAGATCGACTAGTTCGCGATAAATGGGAGAACAAACCATTTCCGAGCCGCCAAAATTTCGCCGCAGCGGCACGTGATTCAGAGTCATGTGATTCTCATACAGATATTGGTGATTCTCAAGCAGGATAACTTTTTCAGTCCCATATTCAAACATATGTAGTGCGATTTCGCTTCTGCAAGCACGGTATCTAGCAAATCCATAACCATCGTCGCGTCATAACCTCATCTATGCAAACCCAAATCCTTGCCTCAACGCTGGAGTAACACAGAACACCAGCATTTCCCAGTTCATCGACGGGAGGAAACCTCTGATTCTCTGGTGAGAAACATTCTTCTTAGCGTGCTCGGCCTCTTGGTTTTGACAAGTGCCTTTTCTCTTTTCTCCGACCTGCTGCTTCCTTTGCTTCGTCGCGATTTTGACGAATTCTCGCTCCCTACAACCGTTCGATCTGGATCGTCATCGATCCTCCGGTGGTGTTTCTTCTTCTTGGACTCCGTCCTCGGCTCCTTGTGCTTTTCTCCCCCATGTTCTCGGGGAAGAGGCAGGTGGCCCATGCTTCTTGCTGCCAGTGGAGTAATGAATTCACCTTCGACGCTTGTAGCAACGCTCGCCGTCTCGGCGTCCGGAATGCCACGCCTCCAGTGTTCGATGCGATCGAGTTCCTTAACATCCAGCATCTCATCCACCGCGTCTTCTTCTTTGTCACCAACCCGGGCTCTTATCTTCTTGATAATCTTGTAGCCTCCAAACATGACGACAGTAATTCCAACGCCGACACCCACCGCAATGAGAAACTCCGGAGCTGCAAGCATCGCGAAGACTGAGGGCGCACCGACTTTGAAAGCCGCAAGTGCACTAGGTGCCATCTTGGCTGCCAAGTTGCTAATTTCAGCCAACGTCAAGGCGACAGCTGCCATAGAGTCTGGGTTTGTCTGCAGATGCGAGATTATAGCGCGGACACTATGCTGCGCACAATTGGCCTCCTCCATCAGGATCTTGCATTTGAGGACCAGGCTGGACATCTCTTGTTTCTGCAGTTTTTGTTCAACTTTGGGATCCAGCATCAGAGACTCCGGATGAAATTCACCATAGGCAAGGTCCATATCGACGTCCGAAACGGAGTGCGAACGCACAGGTGGGGGTCGATGTGGTCGATGAGCATCGAGTGGTAAATCGGTCGTCCGACGAACAAGCCCATTCCCTCCATATGGAGGAGCTGAATATTCCGGAACTGGTGACACTGGGTTGTGGTGACCATAGAGTTCTTGATTGAACTCTGCAAGACCGACATGTCTAGGGAAGGCATCTTCCGGCGCCATAGGAGCTGCAACCTCAGGAGCTGCACGAGCGTCCCGGTGATAATATTCGGGAGGATAGTGGTGTTGACTCTCTGCAGGTCGATATCGACCATGGTCGACCTCGTTGCTGTGGCTGTGATGTCTGCGTGATCGTCGGGATGCCTCCGACCTTGTATCCTCCGCTATTGTCACATTCTTCATTGCCTTTCTCAATTCCTTCTCATCTTTTGCCTTTCTTTCCGCTGCAATCTCAGCCTTCCGCTCCAAATAGGCCATCTTTGCCTCCTTGAAGACATTTTTCAATTGTTTGGTGGTGCTGACAACCTTGTTTGACCGGTCAATGATTGCAATTGTCTGGGTAATTGCAGCCATGCCTGCCTGGATGGCTCTCGACTGGCTTTAGGTCTCTGTTCAGCAATTTTAGAGAGTGAAGAAGGAATCGATTGGGAGAGGACGAGGTATATCGGGCGGATGAATGACGAGGGAAGAGTCTTGCTTAAGAAGGAAGGAGTCGCGGTGAGAGTTGTTTCTAGTCCAGCCGCTTGTCGGGGACTGGTGGTGGAAATAGCATGGCTGGGGGAGGGAGGAAGTTTCGGTCAAACAAAGCAGGGGCAGATTCAATTAATGGAGGAATGACAAGGAGTCACAAAGATGATGGGCTCGAGGCCTTTGTACAGTATCATCATCTGTCTCAAAGAAACGTCCAAAGGGAGTTGGGCGGCAAGATGAGGGCCATTTGGCGCCAATTAAATGGACATTTGTTGCAGGGCGAGCTGCGTGTTCCTGGCTGATTTGACCCAACGATGGATGCGATCGGCGGGCGGCCCTGGGGGAATCACTTTCAAAACAAGTGGCACAGCCCCCGGCGCCACAGTAGCGAAAGCCACATTTGTGGCGTTACAGTGATTGTGGCGCAGGGTGGAAGGATTGGATCCAGATTCTACCATTTCAGCTGAATCCGACACACCTCTTTGCCAGCTTCATTTTCGTTGGACAGTTTCTCCGGCTGTTTCTTCCCGATGTGTGCAGAACTCGTGAGACTTGTCACCCCATCTTCGAATTGACTCGGTCAATGAGTGATTACTACTTTGTCCGCAGTACTTGTAGGGTACATATTTCACGCCTTGTCCGCAGCAAGCAATTTCTCCACCGCCGCGACTTTATCCTCCATCGTCTGTGCTTTGTCCGTACGAGATCCTACGCGAATATCGCTCTGAATGCGCACTATGCCTTTCTGGTGCAGAAGAGTGTGCGCCTGTCCAATCAACCGCATGACATCGTCCCATGATCCTTCTGTTCGGGGACGGAGGGATTAGCAGAGAACCATATAAAAGATGGAACTATTGTGCCATCGTGCGAGGTCCTGTCGCTCACTCACCAACGGTTGTGCCAGCCGAGTGCATGCTGTACTTCAATCCGCTCCTCTTCATCAAGCGCTGGACCTCTGCGATTTCTGCCGAAACCGACGCCGTGGGAGTGCCGAGCGGGATGAGGCAAAAGTCGGCAGTGCATTTAGGGGGTGTCTCGAGGTTAATATGTTCTTGCCCGTGCGACATTTTATGAATCTATGATGTCTCGAGTCCCAATCAAGGAAAAAAAAGAATGTTTGACTTGATGGTATATATGAAAATGTCCTCGGATCAACTCCCAAAGACAGCACGATATCATAAGGTGGGACAGGAGCCCCACCTCCTTGCAGTAGCTCTCAGTGGTGTGGCGGTGCAATCTACATCGAAGTTAACAAGCACAAGTCACCACAGCTCGACGTGGTTTGGACGTCGATCGGCGATTTACTTTGATACAACTTCAATCCATGCCATCCCAATATACAAGGGGTCATGAAGGAGGCCTATCATTCCCTTTTATTTACATCATCGTCAAGTGTCGGTCTGTCCTGTGTGACCATCAAATTGTTCACGTGTTAGATGCACGTCAACACACTCGCAAACCAGCTTGTCCCGTTGACGAAAATTTACATCCAGAAATCGAGCCCAATGGGTTGAGTACCCTTGCTGCACAATTGTCCCAGTCGAATGACAGTCACCTAGCCCAGAACCCTGAGACTCTCACCTGTCGCATGAAATCGCACCGCTTTGTTGCGCCACTGCGTTGGTGAGAACTTCTCGATGTCGATACATTTCTCCTGACAGAAGAGGATTTCTGTCTTTGGTAGTTCAGACTTTTGTGGGTCGGTAGTCACCAAAGATGGAAACCTCTTCACCGCGGACCATGTACTCTCGTGGAAGGCCGGGAAACTGATCGAAGAATTTGGAATGGAGCTTGAAAGGATGTTCGAGCTGTCTGATGGCCAGGAGCAAGTATGTCAAGATGTTTTCATTGATATGGCGGTGCTGCTGGCTCTGGCCTCCTGTCGTTGTTGTCGTTGAAGAATCGGCGCCCGTCCTGTGGTCGACGTACTCTTGGATGAGGATGTACACCACGTCGTCTTTCCGAGGCTTTCGCCTCAAATGTGCGTCGTTGAAAATGTTGTTGGGCGGACTCCTCGTCGGTCCACCAGGCCCTACGGACACTGTGGTTCCGTGCGCTCTGGTCAGTGCCATTCCACTGTCGCCTAGTTGGGCGTCCGGATACGCGTTTGCAAACTCCATCTCTAAACAGAAGCTCGCATTCAGTTCGGAGCAGACTTTGTTCAAGTCGTACCTCTCGGGATTGAGGACGAGCGCGTCCCGGATCTTGGGAAATGGCAACCAGTCGACAATCGGCCAATGGTGCCTGGTCATCTGGAGGCGGCTTGGACGATAGTACGGTGCGAGTTGCATGTAGTGTTTGGCCGTTGGCTCGATCCGCCACCGAGTGATGGGGCCGAGCTTGTCCCAGCCGTTGAGGGCATTGCAGAAGTCACGGTGACGCTCCCATTTCTCAGACGAGGCGAGGGACTGTAGCATCCTCGCTACAAGGCTGTCGAGACTGATGGTAGCCGCCATGGTTAGCCAGGTTTCGTCTCGACTTGCAGGTCAGGGCTGTTGGAATACAGTACCTCTGACAGTTTGCAGGATCTTCGGCAAGCTCCTCTATCATTATTTGACGGACGAGTCCTTCATGGTGGATGATGTCGAAACAGGCATCGGAAGGTCTGCCCACAGGATAGTTGCTCGAGGCGTCATTCAACGGCTTCGTGATCTCCTCAGAGTAGGAAGACGAAATGGCTCTTTGCTGTGAGACACTGGGCGGCGATCTCGTCGCTCGATGCGCAAAAGTCGTCGGCTCGTGGTCGTGGTCGACGAACAGATCTGACAAAAGACCTGAATGATAACCACCATTCTCCACTGTGGGATAGATCGACCTGGGAGCTGCTAACATCCCATTACATTAGTGGGTTGAACAGTAGGCCACGACATCATCAAGCATCATGATGGCTGTCTTACGGGGAGGAATCGCATTGAGAGGAAAGGGTGAGGTGTATCCCAAGGCCGACGAGTATGAATGTGGTCTGGCGGTTTGGTCTACATAATCGGTGAGCTGATTGAGATTGTTGGTGATGTCTACCAGTCTTTGTCGAGTCGTGGAGAGGGATTCGGTCAGCTCTCGATTGCGATCCCTCAGAGCGCCGATGTCTGTCTCGAAGGTCATTTCGTCTAGTTGTGTATCTTAGGACTGTGGACCGACTTGACGAAAGAGATCGTTTCTCTTCAACCAAGTCACATCCACCCATCGAATGTGTGAACCAAGTTTGCACCTATAAAAAGGCAGATAATTCGTTGCATGATCCCATACCTTCTACCTCGGAACATGGGCCCTGGTGGCCCCAGTGGGGGGTTGGAGGGGGCCGTTGGGGCGGTTCTACAGGTATAGTTTGTGGGCAGCCATCGCCAAAGACTCTAGTTTGGAACCCTTCGAGTCCTCGTGCTGCTAGGCGCTCCCCAGGTTACAAGTTCGGCTCCAGGTTGCCGTTGTTGGCGGGTCTCTAAAAGGCCCAGCATCGCCAATCACGGTGGTAATGATACGCCCATTTCCACATTTCCACGCAATTATTACGGTCGGGAAAATTGAGGAGCCGAGACTGGGGGAGGATTGTTTGAGGGGATCGTGACCTAGATTTGTACGTGCTCTTATGGCCCCATGGGGTTGTTTCTCGGTTGTACCGAGTCAGGCGAATTCCTGCTTCCTTACCCTCTCGTTCTGTCGAGGACATCGGTCACCATGCACGATTCTACACGTTCAGTGACTGCTCTAGCATCGTACGATAGGCCGCCCAACCATGCCTGTCACACATGCGGCAAGTCTTTCGCACGAAGGGATGTTTTACGGCGCCATATCCGCCATCAGCATGGAGAATCCGCTTTCCAGAAGATGAACCCGCGTTCAAGACGAAAGAGCTGTCTTCGTTGCGCGCTGTAGGTTTGATAGACTGTCCTCAACTCATTGGCCGGGTCGACCAAGACTGACGGATGCAGACACAAGGTCAAGTGCACGCGCGAACCGACTTGCCAGGAATGCGGCAAGAGTGGATTGCTCTGCCAGTATAATTTCGAGCCGTCCTCGAAGAACACAGAGTCGAATGGATACGATAGGCAACAACCTGGAAAAGAGCAGGCCCCTCGGTCGCCTCCCAAACGTGCCAGACTAGAGATCGAGGAAACTGGGACTTCTGCTGGACGACAGATGACATCCACGGCGCCAACTCAGACTCAAAAACCATCCAGTCTGGAGAATCATTCAAGCCCAGAGGTCGGTCTGTGCGCCCTACTTCGATGATCGCTATCTAACATCGCTACAGTGGGGGTTCACCTGGAATCGCGAATCTAATAGTGTCGATATGGATGGCCTCGCACTCGTGAGTGTTCACTACTAAGCAATCAGCAAATTTTGCCTCACTTCTAACGTGCTGTTGCTCGCTCATAGGTATGTCAACCTGATGGTTCATTCGGACAGCAAACCGCCATAACATCTCATCGCGATCACAATGATATCAACCGGACAAGTGAAAACCGTGGCGTGGACAGTCATGGTCTTTTCACGCCCCTCGGGCTTGACTCTGGGTTGACTAGACACCACGACACTGGCCTAAAACGATCCGGACCGGAGCAGCTGTCTTCAGAACACTGGGATCTTCTTTTTGAGATGGAGGACCCTCAGCCTGTGGACCTCACATCTCACGGAACGTCCGAATGCCAAATGCCCAACATGTCGGATGAAGGGTTTCCGGATTTTACCATCATGCCAGAAGATCTAGTCACCGCGGGCGGTGAATTCCATCAGCCGTCTAGAACGCTACTTCAACCTCGCCAACCGTCGAGTGAATTCTTACAAGGTCCAGAGAGCCTACCAAACCATGAACGCACACCAGAACCGTCCGTTACAAATGCGCCCAGTCTTGTTTACGAGGAGATATACAGATCTATTAGTGGTCCCATAGAGCTTCTCGGGTCTGAGGGTGGCAGCGAGCCCGCCATTGAACTAGAACAAAGTCTGGCTAGGAGGATTTATCGAGTCATGCAGCAGACCTCTCTTGGTCAAAGTGGACTGGCCGCCGACGTTCCTTCTACATTCCCGAGCTCAGTTCAGCTCTCGGCCTTCTGGGACTTGTACTTTCTCTACTTTGACAGGGTCAGTTCACCATCTCTGAAATGCAGTAAACTCCCACACTAACGCTATAGCAGCATTGTCCCATCCTACACCGACATTTGGTGAACCCGGTGTCCTGTTCACCCCTAATTGCGGCAGTTGTCACTGTGGTGGGGGCCAACTATGCGGATTCTGCCCAAAGTCGACTGTTTCATCAACAAGGAATTCATAAGCTCGGTGAACTCTTACAGACTTCAGCCGACTGCGAAGGGCATGATCGAAACGTCGAAGGATCCGTGCTGGCCGCGGTTTGTATTCTTCTCTGCCATGCGATACGCAGCCGAAACAGTCAGCAGGCACGGCTCTTAACGACTCTCTTCGACGCCAACATTTTCTACCTTGAAAGGGTTGGACTTTTTCGCCAGCAAGACAAACGGGTTGGAAGGAGGAGTCGTGATCGGGTGGTTCCGATGAACAAGACTACCATTTGTGATTGTATGGCTCAGATAAAGAATGGGAACGACCTTGAACTGCACCACCGCTGGCTTGCGTGGGTCGAGGGGGAGACTTCGCGGCGACTCGCATGGGCTTATCTGGTATGTTCTCATCCGGGAGGTTTCACCAAACAATGGGTACTGATTCTCTCACAGGCAGCAAACTATCTGGCATCTGTGTTCCTTCACGACCGAGTTCTGCCCGATCTCGAGGCACCGACTCTGCAAATGCCTTGTGAGGATATTTTGTGGGAGGCAGAAAACACGAATGTCTGGTCGAGTTGTTTCCCCTGGTCACACACTCCACCAATCCAACTTCCATTCCGAGCCACTCTTCGAGGACTCCTGCACCAAACCATCGCACTGAGGGATGTTTCACGCTTCGGGCGCCTCGTCTGTGCAGCCCTGCTCCATTACGAGCTATGCAGAGGGTCGTCTAGCGACGAAGTCGAACAACGGAAAAGCACCGCACACCTCTTCAGCGACGGCGGGAACGAGCAAATGCTTAGGTTGGCAGCTGATCTGGCAGACTCTTTCAAGAGGGATATCAGGGCCCAGCTCTGAGTAATGAATTACCGTTGGTGACGGTACCACTCCGATCTGAAGTCATTCAGTCACGCAGCTTCCCAACGCCTGTATCATCTCGCCCTTTTCTAAAAATCAGCGCAATTTTAGTCTCGACCATACGCTCTGCTGCCAGAGTCCCATGTGGTTGCACAGGCCGGTAGGGGATTCCCGATCGGGGATCCAGGAATCTGATATTTTAGCATGAGCGGCGTCTTGCCGCGTGCATGCCACGAGGAACGGGAGGTACATGCGAGGACCCTGAAACCCGATCAAACGGTGGACCTTGTTTCCCTCAAACTCAGCAAGTCCTGGTTAAACCTTGACTCCTTGTCCAGGACCACTTTCTGATCTACTGGTCCTGGAAGCATTACTGGCAGGTCTGGCAATGGACAAAAGAACCCCCAGGGTGGTTATTGCCACGAATACAAGTACTCGACACTATCACTCGCTAGCGAATCAAAAATACTCTTCGAGGACTCGATAGAAGACTGTGTGTGTAGTTCAAGGGGTGGCGTTTAACATGTCTTGTCGATGAATTCTGGATCTACTCGTGCTCATCCACCAAAGGTCCTCGCTCCGTCCTCGCCGTGCTGATGATCAGGATCGAAAACCCGGTACTGGCGGAGCCCCAAGTGGCAAATGATCACAAACTCCGCCACTCTCTCTCCCCAGCTTTTTGCGGGGACCTGAAGACAAAGTCACACAGTCCAGTCACATCCATCTCGAAACGGGGGATAAAAAGTTTGATTGTTCTCACCCGGCCGGCCGGGGAAAAAAAGAGAGAGTCTGGACGTCTTGGACGTCTTGTTCGATTTCCGTGGAATTAGATAGCCGTGGAGATTGTTGCGGAAGTTCTGATTGGCTGAAAGAGTGCGAGGTTGTCTTCGCTCGTACAGTATTTTGCCGGAGCTAACCGAGACGGGAGCTCTGTGGAGTCATTCAACCCATTAACCTCTTTTGGTGTGGTCTCTTGGTCTCTTGGTCTCTTGGTATGATGGAGCTCTATCAAATCTGTGTGGCACACACACATATACACATACACGACGTACGCGTTCTGTACCTAAATCTGGATGTTGAACCATCCCGGGGGCTCCAGCCTGTCACAACAGAGAGTAACAATGTCATTGACCGGACTTTATTTCTAAAGAAGCACAGAGTGTTCAGGCCAAACCTGAAAAGGGGCCCTCCTCCACAATCTACATATCTAGGCAGATTTTGCGGCCCCCGGCTCTGTCAAATAATAAGCCAGATCCCCGCCGCGACACTCACGCTCCGTCTTGCCCCGTCCGAGGAAGCTGAACCGGTTCGGTCGCAGGTATGTAAAGTCCCAGTCCTCCCAGCGCGGCCGGGCCATCAACTCCAGGTACGAGAGCGACGATCCGGGCCACGGACCCCAGACTTTGCCTTCGGCCCTGCCGTTCTTGTACCATGAGACGCAGTGGTCGGTCCAGACGAGGTCCTCCATGAGCGCATCCTTGAACTCCTGGAAGTCGTCGACGGCCTGCGGCTTGGGCACGACGGCCTTGATGGAGTCGTACCGCAGTTTCTGTACCGCCGTGAAGGCGTACCTGATGTTTGTCTCGAGACAGGGGAGGAGGCAGCCGTTCGCCAAGGGGAAATTGGGCCCGCTGACGACTGGATTCTTGTAAGAGAGAGAGAGAGAGAGATGACAGGGAAAGCCTTAGCAGACGACCCAAGGTGAAGACTTACTAAAATAATTGGGCATATTCAAAGCCGCGATGGAGCAGTATGACCGCGGTTCCTCTGCCCATTCGTCCCTGAGATCGCGACCCTCTCGGCCGATCAGAGGGAAGGGCGGGCGGAAACTTGTGTCGAAGCCCGTCGCACAGATCAGGACATCCAGCTTGATGGTATCGCCCTTGTTCATGCGCACGCCATCTTCTGTGATTGCGACAATTCCGTCACTCCGCACAGTAACATTGTCTTCTGTGAGTGCTTCAAGATATCCGTGGCCAGGAGTGACTCTTCGACAGCCAACGCCAAAGGTGGGGACTGATGATAACCAAAGAGAGAAAAAAGTCAATGTTTGTCTTCGGAACAAGGAGTGAAAGAACAGGTCTCGCTCCAGGGAGAGATTCTTACTCATGAGTTCAGCGAGTTCGGGCTTTCTCGATAACCGCTCTCGCATAGTCTTGCGAAAGTTTTCGTATGCGTCCTTCTGCAGCGTCGAGTCCTTGAACTGCATGTCGAAGAATTTGTTCATGGTCGACTCGACCTTCCTTCGATACTCGAGGAACTTGTCCTTGTCCTGCGCCCACTCATCCTTTTGTCGTTCTGAGAAGAAGGCCGTCCGTCCCTCGGGGGCGAACTCGGCGGCAAACTCTGGTGTGATCCATGTCGAGGAGCGAATGAAGGATGTCAAGTGTTTGACCTCTTATTTTGTTTGAGTTGGACGGTGTTTCTCAATTTCAAGACAGAAAGAGCGTGAACTTACTCGGCTGTATTTGCGGGATGATCTGAATGGCAGACGACCCCGTGCCGATGATGCCAGCGACCTTGTCGTCGAGGGAATATGCCTCGTCCCATTGTGCGGAATGGATCAACTTCCCTCGGAAACTCTCCAGACCGGGGATATCGGGCATCTTCCACTTGCTGGAGAAACAGGTCAGACGAGTGTCTTTGTGAGAAAGGCGGAGAATTGGACAAGAGACCGTACTTTAGAAATCCAGCCGCGTTGATCAGAACCTCAGCTTCGTCCGAGAAGGTGGTCCCCGACGTCACGTCCTCGATCTGCACTTTCCACTTGCCCTCGCTCTCGTTCCAGACGGCCTCCTTGACCCGACTGTTGAGTTTGACGAACTTGTCCACCCCGTACGCCACGGCGCGGCCTTTGAAGTACTCATAGAGCTCCAGCGAGCCGACATAGGCGCGCGACCACCGCGGATTCCCTTCCCAGCTGAAGGTGTATGCGTGTGCCGGCACGTCGCAAGCGCAACTGTGTGTCTCTCTCAAGCTCAGAAAAATGATACCAAGAATC
The DNA here is from genome assembly GCF_001646965.1 of Fonsecaea nubica. Classification (NCBI taxonomy): domain Eukaryota; kingdom Fungi; phylum Ascomycota; class Eurotiomycetes; order Chaetothyriales; family Herpotrichiellaceae; genus Fonsecaea; species Fonsecaea nubica. The sequence goes on from NW_019173720.1 coordinate 197,528, forward strand.
TACCTTCTCATATCTTCCAGGGCTGTAATGGTAGGGAGGTACTTACCCCGGATAACGGTTCTCCAACCACGTCCCCGTCACGTCCGAGTTCTTTTCGTAGATGACCAGCTCCACCGACCCGTCGGTGAATGTGTCTTTGAAGATTTTGACGGCCGCGATGCCACTGAGGCCGGCGCCGACGACGATAATCTTCATCGGCCGCCCCTGACCCAGATACTGGTCCGCGCACTTGAACTTGGCGGAGCTGTTGAGCGCGGGAGTTCCATTGCTGGGATGCACAGGGAGACTTGGTTGTGGATCGACGGCAGTGGGAACTGCGGCCGGGCTGGACTCTCCCATGATCGTGATTGTTTGATTGCTGGTTTCTCCTGATGCTAACGAAGAAAAGAAAACCACAAAAAGGAAATATTGAACAACAACCTTTGAAAGCACTGGTCGACAATATGGCCTGGCTCTCTCTCTCTCTACACGTACCATCTATACATACTTGTACATAGAAAACACAAAAGGAGAGCCGAGGCCCAAGGCGCCAATTACTTCCAGATCGATCGGGTGATGAACGAGACTAACGACACGTTTTCCCACATTCACCACGCACGGTCGAGCGGGCGACGGTGTTGATTTTCCGGGCATCACACATTCCCCCCGGAGATGCCACCTCTACCCCTCGTACTGGTACTGAATCCCCGTGGGCCTCGATCATGAGACAATGGCGACTCGGCCGTGATATGGGACAGAAATAACACAAGGGAAGAAAACACCCTCCCAAGCAAACTTATCTTGTGTGTACAAGTGGGCAATCAATCACACGGTCTACTTAATATAGGTGGGTATATATGCGCTAACTGAGGTATAAATATCCTCCTCCCCTCCCTTCCGCCCCTTCCATTTACTCCTCCGGAGAAATTATCGAATCATCCATGGCATCACTTCACATCACTTCACATCGTTTCACATGATCAGAAAAGCAGTCATTGCAGCTTCGGCCACTTGACCCGGCGCCCGGCCAAGTCGTCCTGCTGCCAGCTCTGGCCGAGCGAGGTGATGACATCGAGGGCGCGCGACGCGCTCTTGTACGTCTGGCCCATCTCCCCCAGGCTCTGGATGCAGGTGACGAACGACTGCTGGGCCTTTTGGTTCTCGGCGCTCCCCGTGCTGGTGATGCACATTTGGAACACGTGGATGAGCCCGGCCGTCATGGTGACGTGGACCATTTGGTGGTGCGGCCGGCGGAGGCCGTACCGTTGGCGGAACATGGTCAGCAGCTGGCAGACGCGCTGCGCCGCCTGGACGCACTTGGAGAAGGATTGGGCGGCGTTTCGGTGCGTGGGCGAGATGGACAGTCGCGACGATTCGTCGACGGCGATGAGTGGCCGGTGCAAGAGGATGACGCATTCGTTGAAGATGAGGCTGACGGGGTTGTTAGATCAGTGACTTATCAACCACAACGTTTGGGGAATGGAGCTTACTGTAGTTCGAGGACGGCGGGAAGATAGATGGCGGTCCGCGATTTGGAGGACGAGTAGTCGACGCGGAGGGCCGGGGGCAGGGAACTGAGCCAATCCTGAAGGTCGGCATCAGACTTGGCGACGAACTTCTCAATGTCTTCCTGCACGTCAGGGACGCCCGAGTATCTGCGTCATAACATGCATTAGCAAAGATGTGTGCCTCATTTGTCCCACCGGGGTGGTTGTTGGTGGGTGTTCGTTGTAAACGTACAGCACTTCCGACACGCGGGCAAAGACGGCCATCAGCTTGGCCAGATGGGCGTGGACGTGCGCCGCGGCGTGGAAGTCAAAGTCCTTTGGGAAATTCATGGTGCTGTACTCGTCGGTGTAATACTCCCAGGCGTAATTGGCCGACGGCATCGGTCCTGGTATATTGTGGGCGAGACGTTTCATCAGCGAGGGCCGTCCGCTATAAGCACCCCACAGGCTTGAGTTCCCTCGAGTTAGTCTTTTTTTTGAACCTTGTGGAGAGTGTCTTGGAAGAGCCTCACGTGTCTATCGTGTTGGCAGACCAGAACAGGTTCTGCCGCAGCAACGCGACCTCGGCGGCGCTGCTGTTTGTGTTGTGGAACTTTGAAAAGTCCTGCGCCAGATTCAGATGTAGACCGAGATCCGACAGAATCTGCACTGCCATTCCTGTAATTTGTGTCAGTAAGATTGCCCCGATGACTTTCTCAGGAAGAAAGTGAGCTGACCAGAATAGATCCAGCCGCGGGAGTCGCGCGCATGAGCAGCCTCGTGCGACGAGAGCACCAGCAGTGCTTGGGCGGTGGCAATGGTTGGACTATCGATTTCAATGTCCAAGAGAGCCTTTGTTCGAAAGCCGAAGAACTCGTCCGTGGGACCGTCCACATCGGGATGGACACGATCTGTGTATGCGGCGCCAATGGTGTATCTGCGATGACCAATTAGTTTTCATTCCATTTTCTAGACCTCGATGTCGATGTCGGGGCCAGAGAGAAGGGTATGACTCTTACATGGCATTTTCTAGGGCGGGAGAGTAGAGATTCGTATAGTGTCCCGAGCGAAATTGCTGTCGCTCCTTGAAGAAAATGGGTTTATCCACAACGTACATCAGGGCATTGTGCCATGAAAAGAACAGGTTCACCAGAGTTTCTTCGTACTCGGCATCTCCCTTCCACTGCAGGCCGGCTCGGGCGATGGCTGCCTCGCCGTGTGTCACCACCGTCCGGAGGTTGGGTCGACACAAGGACGACGGTCCCCGATGTAAAAGATGCAGGTTGCTGGTGGCTCCGTAGTAGCGAGGCTGGCCGTCCTCAGCAATCTGTAAGCGTCCCAGGCGACTTGTAAGATTCTTCGTGATACTGTCTACATGTTCTTCGTCTTGATCGTCAAAGTCATGCGATCTCACTTTGCCTCTGGCGCTCATCCCTGACGAGTCGCTTCCTGCCGCGGAGATCAGTAGTTCTGGGCTTCCCCCTGCAAACATTTCCCCCGGTGAGATTGTATCTGGAACGGGATCTCCTGGCAGAGTCAAGGGCACGTCTGGCTCGGTGTGCGCGAGTCCCAGTGAGGGGACGAGATCGAATAACGGATGGCATTCGTTGGAGAAGCAAGCTGCGCTGGAAAGGTCATTTCCATCGTCCAGGCCGATCCAAGATCCCCAATCTTGCTCTGAATCTGGTGACGGTATAGGCTCAACACTGATGGAATTCGTTGCACCAGAGGTTGAGAAGTAATTGTCTGATCCTGGTTGTAGATGATCGAGAATGTCTTGATCGGGTGCTAAAGAATGGGTATAATGACGGTCCGCAGTCTCGGAGAGCCGCTGTGGCTGGAAATTATTGCTTGGTATATGAGAGGGAGTCCCGTTGCGGAGATCTTCTTGGGAAGCCTTTGATGCTGCAATGACACTCTCTAGACGCGAGGACATGGACATGCTACAGCAGATCAGCCTCTCCCAATTCTCTACAACGTCTTTGCTTTGCCAACATCTTTTTGGCGGTCATGGAGTGCAAGTGAACTCACCGACGACGATCCTCGACAAAGACGCATTCGACATTGTACAGAGTGCAATTAGAGCATCGTGGCTTATCGTCGTTACACTGTCGAGTGAAAAATCAGCTCCGCGTCATGACACCAAGAGAGATAGAGCTGGAGCATGTGTGATCAATACCTTCACCTTCCGCTTTCTACACGCCAGACATGCTCTGGAGATATACTTCCTCTCCGTAGGCTGCTTTCTGCTCTTCTGTTGCGACATCGAGGGGTGGCTTCAGCAAGGGCTCTAGGATGAGAAATGTAGAAGATCGTGGCCTGGAGGAAATGCGGAGTTTTTTTTGGGGATTTCGGGGTCTTGGGGGGGAATTGTTGCATTATTAAGTGACCCTGGGGGTGGATGCCTGCACAGGCAGGCTTGGGCGAGCCAGTGGCAGTTTCCGGGGCTGGAAGGTTCTAAACTAGCGAACCACCCTGCATGGAAGAAACGAGGACAAGAAGGCGGGTGAAGAAGCGGGACAGTGAAATGGGGGGGTGGGGGGGAGGCGGATTTCCATGTGGTCAGAATGCTTGTACCGAGTATAGCAGTCTTTTGTACCGAGTTATAGCATTGTATACCTAAAGTAGCCACGTGGAATGTAAAAGCCATACGGCGCAGCGAAATCTTGTGGTGTACATGCGAGTTTCTCGTTCTCTTGAATCCCTAATCTTTCCCTCTTCGCCCCTTCTGTACTCAATTATAGCCGCCATTGTCAGCCCAGACAGACTGCGTTCAATCTGATACCCCTCGGACCATCAAACTTAGCCCCATACTCCATGACCGTCGCCGCACCAATTTACTCGGTGTATACGCTGCCAGTCCTACGGTATAGAGACCCGAGACCGAGACAGTGTTAACGAATGCGCCGTGAGCTGGCCGGGGTTCGAGTTCGGGCTGGAGGTCACATCTCTGGGCGTCTGTTCAGTAACAAATAAGCCAAACGTGTGGTGGGTTGTCGTCCTCGACCATACCTGTCAAACACCTCGGTCGTGATGATGCTCTCTTCCTCGTCCCATACCAACTCACCGATACCTGCAGAGTTGGCCGCATAATCCAGTATCCCTGTGGACTCGAGCACCACGGCCACAAGATGCTTAACCTCTGACTCTTGGGTCATGCACGGACACCGTACTTCTGGGCTATCTCATGGACAGCCGCTGGACCTTTGACCTAGTGGCGATCCGCAAGCACGATGGATATGCCCCGACTGGTCAGTTTGTCCGCCAGAACCGGCGTCTGTCATTGAGTGCTACCTGCTCCGGCAATACTTGTCAGTGTTTTGAGGATCCTCGTCTTCGAAGGAAGGCGCCGAAGCAATGTCTACTCGTAGGCCAGATTGACCAGCGAGAGTTGTCTCTCCTTCCGGTCTGAAACTAGTTTGATGAACCTCGTACCTCATAAGACGGTCTGGGATTGTGAAGGTGGGAAGAAAAATAACACAAGACTCCAGATTGTTTTCTTACATGTGGAGGGGGGCGCGGAACTCCTTCTCCTGATGCCGTGGCATTTCATTGTGGATCTCTGGCCAAGTCGCTGACGGCATTCGGAAATCACGCCATGTGCTTATGGGACGGACCAATCAACGCTCGAAGCGGCACGATTGAAAGGATGACAACTCACGAGGGCATTCTAGATTATAAGAGCTAGATTCACGAGGGCCCCTTGCTCGCTCCAGCATCATACGCGACAGCCATCATGCAACAAAGCTCGGTTCCCCGAGCCCCTATCATCCTCTCCCCACCGCCTTACCAGCTCCTAATTCTCCTTAAAGTCCCTCTTCACGCTGGCGTCTTAGTCACGCAGCTTGCTAACCTTGGGAACCTCTTTCGTCTCTTCGACTTCGGCATCATGCGCAATGACAAGATTTTCCAAAGTCTCAGCCGCGACTTCGTCGCCGAATAGCCCGGCAATCTCTTCCAGCGGTTTGCCTTTGGTTTCCTTGGCCAACCAGAGAAACACGGCCAGCGAAGCGACGCCCACGGCGATGAAGACGAGGTAGAATTTCCATCCGATCGACACAAAGGCATAGAGGGACGCTCTGTCGAAAAGGAAAACAAAGGTCAGCTTGACTTTTTCTTTGTTCTACGCGGGTTCCACAGAGACTTACTCGACGTAGATGGTGTCGATGAAGTAGATGCTCGCCACTCCGAGAGCCGAACCCTTGGCCCTGAGATGAGCCGGCCACATCTCGGAAACATAAGTGTAGCTTGCACCTTCGGCGAACATGCAGTATCCCAATTCGAAGATATAGAACATGGCCACGACGGCCTGCTGGGGTGCTTCATGCGAGGTTCCCGCGTATTTGGCGATCAGGGGAGTGACCACCACAATCAGCGCAATCTGAATGGCCGTTCCGATGGCGAGCAGTGGTACACGACCCACGCGATCGATGAGCAGGGTTCCGAGGATCGCAGTCAAGGCTCCAAAGGTCACATAGCCTGCAGTGATGCACAGCTGACCCACGGTGTTGAATCCAAGGCTGGCGTAGATGGTCGGACCATAGCTGGCGATAACCACGATACCAGCGGACTATTGATCGTCAGATCAAAAATCAATAATGCCGCAGACTACAGAACGAGCCAACATACCTGACTCATGGACTGGGTGATGATGGTGAGGATAAAGCGCCTGCGGTACCGTTTCGACATGATCAACTCCCACCAACCCATTGCATTTCGATGTTCAAACGAGATCTGGTCCACCATCTGCTTGACTTCGAGTTCCGCGAACTCGTGGCCCGCGTCGTCATGATGGCCGTGCAGTTTGGAGATGACCGCGCGAGCTTCGTCGGTGCGATCCTGCATCACCAACCATCTGGGCGATTCCGGAATCAGAGGCAGGAGGAAAATGGTCAGGAACGATGGGACAGTGCAGATGGCAAATGGGATTCGCCACTGGACGCCGCTGGCCTGCACAAAGTAAAAGGCCACACCGAGCCAGTTGGCGAACACATAGCCGAGAGAGATCATGACTGCGACAAGGCCCACCATGAGGCCTCGATACCGAGGCGGCGCGAGCTCGGTTTGGAGCAGTGATCCTACCGACATATATGCTCCGGACGCAAATCCAGAGCAGCCCCTGGAATGGCCGACAAAAATGATCAGTTTTTCCCACTCGACGCACAGAGCATCCCGTCAAGGAGGGGGGGGCCTCACCTGAAAATGATCAACATGGCAATATGGACGCTTCCAGCCACAAGAGCCGTGCTGACAATGGAGATGATGGCCGAGATGAGCACCGTCTTTTTGCGCCCGATCTTGTCGGACGCGTAGCTAGCCCAGGCACAGCCGAACAGGGCGCACGCGAAGAAGACGCCGAGAATCGCCCCGATCAACGGCGTGTTGGATTTTGTCTGCTCCAGGAACCCAAAGTAGACGAGAAAGCTCGGCTGGCCCAGCGTCGTGTTGATCATGCCGTTGACCATGCCCGTGGCCAGCGAGGTGCACGAGACGCAGACGACGATGCCATAGTTGTAGAAACTAAATCTCTCCCGGGCTTTGCTATGATGCATGAGATGCTCGTCATGATGTGGTGACAATTCTTCCTTTGGAACCGTCATTTTGGGGGGAAATTGTTCTGGCAATGATGTCCTCAACACGGACATGTGTTGGTTGGCGGGGATGATAAAGATGATGAAGAAGTAGAGGAATGGGAGGTCGGGATGAAATTCGAGGCCTCCTGGAGTGATATTTCTTGGGACCAACTTCAATCTATGCTACTAGTGCAATGGTCCCCTGACTCCACAGCACAGATACTAGAGAAGTCCGGGGCCAGGCGGGGAAGCCACGTGTGCGTCCCAACCATCTGGCAGGTTTATCATTGTACAAAAGTCCAGGAAAGTATTCAAGTCGGAGTTTTGAAGTGGTTGGCCCAGGCACTCCCGAGTCTCTGGTGGAGATAGACCCACTTTTATTTGTGGATGAACCGGAGTTTTCACGCACTAGTCGTCAAGTTGCCTATCTGGATTAGGAAGTCGGAGTAGCGTCCAAAAGGTACCGGAACAGCGAGCCTTGTATAGATGACCATAGAGGCTCTCAAACAGAAAGTTGGCTATATCATTTCGTTGGGGCATGTGCTGGTCTAAGCAGCGGCAACTTGTCAAAGGATCTTCCACTAGGGTCTATACAACGTGCTCAGCGCAATACAGACACTAGAGTGAGGTGTGGCGTTGAACTGGTCTCCCACTGAACCTCGATTGGGTCTCTCACCACCATGGTCGCGTCTCAAGACAATGACAAGGCAAAACAGACATCAGTGAATGCAACCAGCCATCTTGCCGAAAAGTATGGTTGGAAGAATACAAACGAGGCAGGGTATACCATCAACGAAGTCCCCTCGGGGCTGTTGCGCCCTGTCAAGATAGTATGCCTGGGTGCCGGTGCGTCTGGAATCAATCTGGCCAAGCTCGTACAAGATCAAATGCAGAATGTCGAACTGAAAATCTACGACAAGAACTCTGATGTCGGGGGCACTTGGTGGGAGAATCGCTATCCGTACGTTGATCATGACAGGAACTCTCATCGTGGCCCATGAATGGATCGAGACTGACACGACATAGCGGCTGTGCTTGTGACATTCCTTCTGCAAGCTACCAGTTCACCTGGGAGCCACATATCTGGTCTCAGTACTATGCGGAGAGCCCGGAGATTTTTGACTATTTCAAAGGTATAGTCGTCAAGTATGGGCTGTCAAAGTACATCAAGCTGCGGCACCGGGTGGACCACGCCGAGTGGGACGAGGATGAAGGTCACTGGAACATCACCGTCACAGACTTGGAGTCTGGAGACCAGTTCACCGAGTCGTGCGACATCTTCATAAATGCCGGCGGCCCTCTAAAGTGTGTTCCACCAATATTTCCCCTTATTCAAAGTTTCCCACTACTGACACAATTTAGCTTTTGGGAGTGGCCCAAGATAAATGGTCTCAAAGACTTTAAAGGAGTGCTCGTCCACTCTGCCGCGTACCCGGAAGGGCTCGATCTGAATGGCAAGCGCGTCGCCGTGGTAGGTATCGGATCAAGTGGAGTTCAAATCACAGCCAAAATCCAGAGTCAAGTGGAAAAGTTGTATACGTGGATCAGTACACCTACATGGATGACCCCGTCCTTTGCCTCGAAATACTCGGGTCTGGGTGGAGGCAACTTCAAATGTAAAGTCTATAGTCCTTGAATTCATTGTACGATCAAGAACGACTACTAATGACTCATCCAAAGATTCCGAGGAGCAGAAGAGGCGGTTCAGGGAAGAGCCAGGCTACTATCTCAAGTATTGCAAAATGGTGGAGACGCAGCTGCAAGAAGGGTTTCTAGCATTCCACCAGAATACTGCTGAAGCGCAAGGTCTGGAAAAGGTAATAGCCCGACGCCCCATGTTGGGGTAGTACTCGACGGATCACTGATCGGTTCTCGGCAGATGGCAAGACAGGAAATGATGGAGAAACTAAAGGGAAGAGACGACCTGATCGAGAAACTCATTCCCAAAGACTTCCCCGTCGGATGCAAACGGCCAACGTAAGTCTCACCCATGAACACTCTTGAGGTCGATGTTAACATTTGATATTTACTAATTTTAACTGCTTACAGTCCCGGAAACGGGTTCCTCGAAGCTCTCATGTCTCCCAACGTCACGACCTTCACCAAAGCCCTCGACACAATCACCGAGCAAGGATTCCTCGACCCCGATGGGAACGAGCACGAAGTCGACGTGATCATCCTGGCCACAGGCTTCAACACCACATGGGTTCCCCGATTCCCCATCATCGCCAACGGGTACAACCTCCAAGACCAGTACCGCAAGAACCCCATCTCGTACCTCGGGCTCTCGGCGCCCTTCATGCCCAACTATTTTACTTTCTACGGGCCCTACGGCCCGCTGGGCCAGGGCAGCGCACTGTGCATGATTGAGAAAATGGCCGAGTATTTCGCACAGATGGTCCGGAAGCTACAGCTCGAGAACATCAAGAGCTACACGCCGAGGCTGAGCGTCGCCCTGGACTACCAGGAGCACACGGACCTGTACCACAACCGAACCGTGTGGTCGGGCAACTGCCGCAGCTGGTTCAAAGGGGGCAAGCTGGGCGGAAAGATCATGCTCCACCCAGGAACGAGGACTCAATAGTAAGTGCTCTTCTTCTGCCTGCCCACCTGTCATCCCGACACGACGGGGACCAAGAAAGATATATTTGCGAGTTTGCGTTGACGCTGGACGGTTTTTTGCTAACATTCCGTTTCTTGTTTCTCCGTTCTTAGCATGGAGCTCATCGCAGCCCCGCGCTACGAAGACTACGAGATCCAGTATCGTAATCGGAACGTGTGGTATTGGCTCGGGAACGGCTTCTCGACCCGGGACTTGGACGGCAGAGATCTGACGTGGTATTTGGGCTTGGTCGACGGCAAGGACGAGCAACAATATTTCGAGGTTTGACTGCCGCGACAGAGGAAATGAGACGCCTCTTTATATAGTGTTTCTATAGAATCTCACTCCACAAACTGTTAGTTTGTCAAGCTTGTGTGGTGAAGGTCCTACAATTTGAAAGTATTTTCCTCCTCCGCGGTACCTATTCTCTGTTTGGCAATGTGGAAAAAGAGAGTATACAGCACATGTACACATGTATCTTAACCTCTAACGCCGACTTAGATCAATCTTCTTTTGGTGCTGCATTTCGTTTTGCCATGTATGATTCATGGCTCCTTTTCTACACGATTCTGACGGTAGGAAGAGTTAAAATGCAAAGTCAAATACATATCTCATGGCCATCGTACTTCGAGCACCCTCGGATAGAAATGCTCCAACTTTATGCGTTGAAAGTCAAAGTCTCTAGAAATCACAGGTCTCTCGTTGCTATGGACGTTATGGGGCAAACAGGAGGGACGAATCTTCCCCCCCTTGGGAGAATGACTCCACCTGCATACGAACACCTCTAAAGAGACAGCCTGCCTCTTCAACCTTGTTCAAAGGTCACACTCTCTCCCCCTCTCACTTCTTTGCAATCCCTCAGTTCGATATCTCCCCACGCTGCCTCCGATGGACCGTCAGAGGTATCGGCTTCTTCATGTAGCCCATGTAGCTGCGCAGGCCGAGCCAGAAGCCCGCGTGGTCGAAAGCCGGGGACATCTCGAACGAGAAGTCCCGGAGCACGTGCGCGAGGAGCAGCCGCATCTCCAGGTACGCCAGGGCCTTGCCGGGGCAGATGTACTGGCCCGCGCTGAAGGGAATGAAGGAGCGCGTGTCGTGTTTCCAGGTCGGGTCGCGCTTCTCGTCGATCCAGCGCTCGGGCACAAACAGGTGCGGCATCGTGAAGCTACGCTCGTCGTGCGCCATGAACGTCGGCTGGCACGACACCTGCGTGTTCTCTGGCAGGTAGTGTCCGTCGACCACGCAGCCGCCCTTGGGCGTCGTGCGCTGATTGCCATTCGGGGCTGGCGGGACCATGCGGAGAGATTCGTTGATGACGGCGTTGAGATAGGGCATCGTTTCAGGCCCTGGGCGGGGTTTGGGACGCGAGTCAGTACTAAACTAAACCACTAGCCAGACCGTATACCATGTCGATGAAAGAATGCGGGTGTATAGGGGATACGTACCTAGTTTGCGACCGTCGAGGTTCTCCCCATGCTGTTCCCACGCCTTGTCGATTTCTTCGATCAGTTGTTTCTGGACGTTGGGGTCCCTGGACATGAAGTAGAAGACGAAGCTTTTCCCCCCGTAGACGTTAGTTTATCTGTTCAGCCTTGAAGTAAGTGTGGAACCCCCAACCTTAGACAGACGGCAGTCGTGTCACTTCCAGCGACGATGATGACGGGAGAGTCGGACTCGAGATCTCGTTTGGCCAGAGTCCTGTTGTCATGGAAGAAATCCATCCCGTCAGCGACAAGAGTCTTTTTCTTGCCCAGAAATCAGCACAAAAGAGGAGAAAAGTCATTCACCTTCCAGATTCATCATGAGCCAACAGGTAGGTGAAGAGATCGGTGGGCTTGGTCCCCATGGCCAGCCTCTTCTCAAACTGTTCCGCTGAGGTTTTGGCAAATCGCTCCGTCTGGGCCTTGTCCTCGGGATCCATGGGCAGGTACTTGAAGATGGGCGTCAGCCACTGGACGTTGCGGATGAGCTCCGTCATCTTGAGGCCCTTCCGGACCAGGTCGGCCAGCTCGCCGGAGCTCTCGTTCTCGAGGAATGAGAAGGTCTCGTTGAAGGCCAGGTCCGCCATGGCGTCGAATCCGAAGTAGTCGATGAATGCACCCACGTCGATTTCCTTTTCTGGTCGCATCCAATTCTCGGTCAGTTTGGCGCCTCGCCTTGTCCGCTCGGGAAGATCGGATGATGGTAAAACTTACCGGCATAGGTGTCGAACTTGCTCTTCAAAACGTTGATGATTCTCACGAGCCGGGGTTCGTATGAAGTGATGGCCTTGATCGCGAGCCCTTTGTCCCAGAATTTACGGCGAGTTCTGTGTGCCACAATGTCCCTCTCGTCTCCGAGACTGATGCCGTCGGCCCACAGGCGGGTATCGTAATTCGGCCCTTTGCCCAGTTTATTCGCTGCCGCTCCGTGGACGTATTTCAATGACTCTGGGTTCGCAAAGGAGAGCTCGTTGGGGCCGATGCGGACAATGTCGCCGTACTTTTCGTGGAGTTCGACATAGTCGATGTACGTCTTTCCAAAGCTGGTCAGGTAGAAGCCGTACCACTTGGTGATCTTTGCCAGTACCGGTCCGGGATATTCCTTCAGTGGATGGAGGAATAGTCGGTACACTGTTATGCTTGACCTGTTGTTTGGCGATCACCGTTGGTCAAAATACTTCCCGTCGTGCTATGGAACGATAATCACCACTTACGCTAAAGCAAAGAGATGCACCCCAAGGAAGACAGGCCAGAGGCCTAGACTCGTGCTGAGTGTCCTAGACTGATGGAACAAGGCAACAAAGGCCAGCAAGGACAATGTCGCCAACTCAGCAAGATACTGGCTAAATCGAGGACATCAGCTGCCAGATACCCTGTCTTTGTATGCCTCGGGAACTTACAAAAACGTCGGTTCTCGTCGATTGTACTTCAAGTGAGCGGCCTACCAGCCGAGTTAGTTTGTCGACACCCTACAAGAGAAGAAAGGGTAGCAAATACCAGACCGCTGAACACGGCCCAAACGCAGGTTGGTACCAGAAGGCCCATGGTTGAGGGGGGGAAAGAATGAAAACACTGGTGTTTCAGCCCCTATGTCCCTCTGAGAATAGAGTGGGCAGTAACATTCTTCCTGGGTGTTTTGGATACTCTTTTCAGCACGACGACCCTTATGAGGGATGGTGTGGGTGATGGTCAAAAAGGGAAAAGGAAAGAAGAAGTGGGGCGGAGGGGCCCAAACTCCGAATGCGGTCTATAGAAGCCCAAATCGGAGACTGGCCACCTCAGGGTGTTCCCATATTCCCGGGGTTTCATAAACCCCTGTCATGAAGAGGATCGGACATGGTGGCGGGCGTGGAAACTCCGCATTCATGTTGTGCAACACATGCAGCCGCCGAGACATTAGAGAAACAGTCTGTGAGATACTGAGTGCCCATCGACTGGTGTATGGGGTTTCGGGTATGGTTAATGGTTAATGCTGGATGCGTGTCAACGCGGCTCTCAGCATATCTTTTGACCCAAGGTGTTATCTTCCAACACCTCGCCATTGTCCACTAACAAGCAGCCCTCCCAGCTTCTCTGCAAGATGAAGCCACTCCCCGATTTTGATTCCCTGCCACCAGTCGAAGGCAGACCCCAAGGAAACACCTGGGGATTCTGGGGTGCGGACGATGAGATTGGAAGTGAGTGTTACACAAAGCGATCTTCCTGTTCGGCAGGGGTCGATATGGATTTTTCTACTAGCTCTGATATCTCCTGAACGCTTCTGACTGGCGGCGAACAGCCTTGAATCTCCTCACCCCAGACGTGGTTCAACGTGCCGCCACAGACGTCAAGAGTGGAAAGTCGGCGTCCCTAGACTTTCCCCTTGACCACTTCAACGAGCGCATTGGCTCCCGCCGTCAGCTCGAGCAGAGGGTGGTAAACTATCACGATCTGGCGGGCATGTACGTCTACGATGACGAGCTCTATTTCAATACCCAGAGTAGCTCACAATGGGACGGCATGACACACTGTGCGACTCAGAAAGACGGGTTCTTCTACAATGGCCTCAAATTTGAAGACGTGTTGAGCAAGAAAGACGGTAGAAATGGGACCCATAGTCCGTATTCCACTATTCCACTCAAATTGCCTGAAGAGATGCCGCTGACCAGTTCCCAGGGTGGCTACAGAGAGGCGGGATAGTTGGTCGCGGCATCCTTTTGGACTATCCGCTTTGGCGACAAGAGACTGGCCAAAGCCTGGCCAACGCAGGTTCCAGCCATGCCATCACAGTGGCCGAGTTGGATCAGGTGGCCAAACATTTTGGCGTGGAAATCCGACAGGGAGACATTCTCTTGCTTCGCACAGGATACAGTAAATGGTACAAATCGTGCTCGGCCGAGGAGAGGGCTCGAGTCATCAAGGGGGAAGCATTCATTGGGGTAGAAGAGTCTATGGCATCAGCGCGGTGGCTTTGGAACAAGCATCTCGCGGCTGTCGCCACAGACGCCCCAGGCTTCGAAGTCTGCCCGGTGCCGTGGGGTGACGAATCCAAGGTTGTACTGCATGAGTGGATATTGGTTCATTTTGGCATGCCCCTTGGTGAGCTTTGGAACTTGGAGGACTTGTCGGTGCTCTGCCAGCAAGAGCGGCGATGGTCGTTTTTCTTCACGAGTGCGCCTCTAAACGTAATCGGAGGAGTAGCTAGTCCACCGAATGCCATAGCCGTGCTGTAAGCGTAGTTGGATCAAACAAAAAACCTAGACACATAGTTTTTTTCTCCAAGATTCCGTCCAGCTCTATACACCTAGTTCCCCCGCGAGCCAGAAGTGAAGGTAGGTGTCAGAACTGGAGTGTTCGTGCCCACTCGGCGTTTGCGTGGCATGTGGCATCTCCGGAGGGGAGCACCTTGTTATATGTGGATCTTTTGACATTGACTAATTGTCTATTGCAGTTTGAACTTGCCGCCACAATCGTGTCAGACTTATTCCTGTCATAAGTCAACAGTCTGCGCCCACTGGTATCGAAACAGCACTTTCGCATTCCCTCAGCAATGGAGCGCAACTCTCTTGAAGGCAAGGTTATCGCCGTGACCGGAGGTGCTTCAGGCATCGGACTCGGCATCGTGCAGAAGTTGATCACCCTGAAAGCAAAGGTCGCCGTCGCAGACGTCAGCCCCCAGCCGGCCGAGTTAAAGGACTTACCGAATCTTATATACACCAACGTCGATGTCTCATCTAGAGAGCAGGTTCACGCATGGGTCGAGGAGATTGTGAAGAAATTTGGCCGACTCGATGGAATGTGTGCAAATGCTGGAATCTGCCCCTATGAAGGAGGCATTGTCAGCGACGAGCTCTACCACAAAATCTTTGCCGTCTGCGTTACGGGCGTCTGGAACTGCGGGACTGAGGCGTACTGGCAGTTCAAGAAGCAAGGAGGTGGTGGTACCATTGTCAACACATCCAGTGGCGCTGGTCTTCGAGCTGTCAAGGGTTTGGCCGTGTACAGTGCGGCAAAGCACGCTGTGATCGGGTTGACTCGGGCTTGGGCGCTCGATTGGGCCTTGGAAGGCATCCGTGTGAACTCGCTGGCGCCAGGTACGACTTCTGTCGCCAGAGTCCAAGGAATCGAGAGGCTACTGACGTACAAACTCTAGGCCTCACGGAATCCGGCATGCAACGAGCAACGTTTGCGCGATTCCCAGATGTTGCCGAGCGACTCGGCTCGGGTACACCAATGGGTAGAATGGGCAAACCTCACGAACTAGCCGACAGTGTTATTTTCCTTCTCGGAGACAGTGCTTCGTATGTAACTGGGCACGTGCTGAGCTGTGATGGAGGAAGCATGAGCGGAGCGTAATTGTCTGCAAACAGGATCGAGGTTGCTGCTGTCTTGTTACTCATGAGAGAGAATGATCGAAATCCACTGTTCAACTTTGTCGAATCGAATGTCGTGACCCATCAGGCCTGTTTCTCTTCTGTACAACGAAACATGCAGGTTCAGAAGGACCTCCCCTTGTTAGAGGGTTTGTTAGTAGAGGACTTCTTTGGAAGGTTAGGCGGCAGTGCTACTAGCCTGCGCCTTAACAGTACCGGGATAGGTAGGTCTGGCGAGAGTGTCACATGCGCCCTCCATTTCTCGCAGCCACAGTCAAATTCCTTCCACTATCTCGGAACACGGTCTCGGGGGAACGACTCGGAGAGGACCTCTCGTTCCTCATGTCTCGCGTCTCGTAAATTTAATCAATCAACACCTTGACCGAAAGATTTGACTGACAGTCCCACAGTGCCTACCCTCAAGACCTTGGCCGTGAGGTTTGATGCGATGAGTTCTTCTCGAGACCATCACACTGATGTCAGAAGCAGCGGATATCCTCTCTCGAAAACACCCTGCCGAGGGACGTTATTACTCGGGCCACCCTATGTTTTACGAGTAGTTAGCCGCTGATCCAAACCTAGTTGATCGGAGCTTTCGCTAAACGTCCAAACATTTTCGAGGTGAAACTCTCCCCAGCCGCCATCTCTTGCCAAACATGGCCGCTCTCAGCTAAGACGACAAGGCCCGCCAGACCGTCTAGAGTATCGACGCTCTCCTGGCGAGTTACGGCACAATACGGAGCCATCCGACTCCGAGCATCTCATCTACTGGTCATTACATGCTTTGGCCCTGTCAGGAACCACAAGAAACCTCGCCTATGTCTGGCGGGTACCCCTTTGTGGGATGGATCAGCGAGACGAATCCGGGGTTGATCTCGTGGGAGTCTGGAGACGTTCAGGCGGGGATAGGAAATATGGTCAACAGGCTATCATGAAAGACTTGCGCCTGCCGAGGATAGGGATGGTAGAGGACTCGACTTCCCGTGGTTATCGGGTCTCAGGGCGCGATTCATAAGTCGTCGGATCGCAGCCAAGGACATGGTTTGTGGTCGAAGCAGGCAGAGAAAGCAGGCGCTCACCACGTTCAAAGATACCGACAAACACCATGGCGGTAGCTGTTGAATCCAGCACTATTGTGCCACCAACTGGAATACCAGACACTGGGCCTGTGAACCCTCCGGCCCAGCGCGAGTCACTTGCTACCCGTGTCGCCCAAATCTTGCAGAGAGGCGGGGATGCACCTGCACTTGCGGAGCGAGATCGCGAGGTCGTTGGTGATCCAGAGACGGGCGAAACTTCTCTGAAGTTGTTCCCGTCCTTTCGAACGTTGAGCTTCAAAGACGTCTGGCAACAGGTCCGTGATGTCGCCTACGACCTTTACTACGATGCGGACGCCTCGCTCCGTCCCCGTGTTCCTATCGCATTCCTTGGATTCTGTGGCATTGACTACTCGGTCCTTGAATTCGCTGGCCATCTACTCGGGGCAGTGATTGCACCGCTTCAGATTGATGCTCCACTGTCGACGCTCGATCCGCTTATAGCAGAGCTCGAGCCATTAATCATAACCGTCAGCATCGAGCAAGTGGACAAGGCTGTGGAGCTGGCCGCGAATAACAAGATGGTTAAACGCGTCATTGTCTTCAGCTATAATGCTGATTTGTCTCTTGAACGATCCATTTTCGATGCTGCTCAAGCCAAGCTGACGGCCAGAGGCGTGTCGGCCAAGTTGGATTCCCTTGACGATATCCGCCAGCGCAGAAAGGACTCTCCAGTTCCCCCACTCGATATGCCTGAAAAGGGGACAGATCCGCTGCACCTCCTTGTCTACACATCTGGAAGCACCGGCACACCAAAAGGTGCCATGATAACACAGCGTATCATGCTTCGGATGTGGAGTCTAGACTGGTCTCAGCACAACGGGGGCGAAGTCACCCTTTGCTATTACCCTATGAACCACATTCTTGGCCAGTCGTCTGTCGCGGGCTCTCTCGTGTCTGGAGGCATTTGTTGCTTCACCGCCAAAAGCGACATGAGCACGATCCTGGAAGATCTTGCCCTCGTGCGACCCACCAAGTTTACCATTGTTCCTCGCGTGGGGGAGATGATTTACCAGTGGTATCTAGACGAGTACAGCCAAAGGTTGAAGAATGGCGCCGATCCCAAGACCCTGGAGTCGGACCTCAAAATCGAACTCCGAGACAAAGTCATGGGAGGACGCATCAAAAGCGCCTTGGTCGCGGGGGCCAAGTTGAAGGAAAACATTACAGCGTTCATGGCGGAAGTTCTGGGCACCTTCATCGAATTTGGATACGGCGGGACAGAGACGGGGGTCGTGTGCGCCAGGACAAAAGTCCAACGGCCTCCAGTGATTGACTGGAAGCTGGAGGATGTACCAGAGATGGGCTACTATACCAGCGACAAGCCATACCCCCGTGGCCAGTTCCTGCTCAAATCCGAAAGTGTGGTAGCCGGATACTTCAAGCGCCCAGATCTCAATAGCAAGGTCTTCACCGAAGATGGCTACTACATCAGTGGTGACATCCTGGCCCAGGTTGGACCCGACGAGCTGATCTTCCTTGATCGCACAAACAATGTCCTCAAGCTTTCTCAGGGCGAGTTCGTGGCGACCCAACGATTGGAATACATCTTTGCCGACAAGATTCCCGAGATTCGACAAATCTACATCGACGGTGAGAGTGATCAAGCCTACCTCGTCGGCGTCATTGTGCCTTCCAAGGAAGCACTGGAAGAATTCGGCAGCAATTTGGATGAGCTCAGAGTGATCCTCCACCAAAAGCTCAAGGATGTAGCCAAGGAGGAAGGCCTCCTCCCATACGAGATCCCTCGTGACTTCATTATCGAAACCACGGCCTTTAGCTACAACAATGGCCTGTTGTCGAATCTTCTCAAAAACCTCTACCCGAAGCTCAAGATCAAGTATAGGGATCAAATGCGAGCCCTCTATGACAGCTTGGCTGCAAAGCAGCATGAAGAACTGCAGCTGTTACAAAGTTCTGCGGACAATCTCCCGACACTGGAGATTGTTTGCAAGGCGGCACAATTGGTGCTAGGAGACACATCGACAGACGTGGATCCGGACTCGTTGTTCTCCGAAAATGGTGGCGATTCCATCTCATCGCATACCTTTTCCAAGCGGCTGCAGTCGCTCTTCAGCATCGATATCCCGCTGAGCGTCATCGCCAATCCCGCAAACAGCTTTAGGAACATCGCCGACTTCGTCGACCGAGCAAAAGCTCAAGCCAAAGACAAATCCCTGTTTGAGGTGCTTCATGGCAAGAACCCCACAGTGGCCAAGGCAACCGACTTTACCCTCGACAAGTTCATTGACGCCGATGTTCTCGCAAAAGCTTCCCAGGCTCCATTTGTGACTGGTCCCATCAAGACAGTCTTGCTGACCGGATCCACCGGGTTCTTGGGCCGGTTCAACTGTCTCAAATGGCTTGAACATCTTGCGCCCATCGGAGGCAAGGTAATTTGCATCGTGAGAGGGAAAAACAACGCCGATGCCCGACAGCGGCTTGTGACTGCAATCGATACCGGCGATAAAGCCTTGCTGGAACATTTTAATCAACTCGCTCGCGATCACCTTGAAGTGCTCGCAGGGGATCTCGGTCAGACCCATCTTGGACTCGACTCCGAGACCTGGCAGCGCTTGGCCGACTCGGTTGACCTCATCTTCCATTCGGGTGCCCTGGTCAACCATGTGCTCCCCTACAGTGAGCTATTCCACCCCAACGTGATTGGCACGGCAAACCTGATTCAGCTGGCCATCACCACTCGTCGCAAGCGCTTCGTTTATGTGTCGACTCTGGCTGTGGTCGGCCGCGAGGACAAACTTGACGAGAATGCCGATGTGCGAGTCGCCATTCCAGAAGTCCCGATCGACCAGTCACATGCGAACGGATACCGAGTGAGCAAATGGGGAGGGGAGGTGCTCTTGAGAAATGCCCACGATGCGTTTGGCTTGGCGAGCACCGTCTTCAGGAGTGACATGATCTTGGCCGACCGCAAATATGCCGGACAAATCAACGTTCCCGACATGTTCACCCGACTCTTGATCAGTCTGATCTCGACTGGAATCGTGCCCGCCTCCTTCTACCCCATTGGCCCGGGTGGCCAGCCACAGCGCACGGTGTACGGCGGGATCCCGGTGGACTACCTTGCCCAAGTCACCAACGGCATCGCTCTGGCCCGTGAAAGCGGATATCAGACCTATCACGCCCGGAACCAGGAGGCCGGAGGCGGATCCCTCGACACCGTCACCGAAGGGCTCGAACAAAGCGACATCAAGATCCAACGCATCCCGGACTACGACGACTGGTTCACACGCTTCTCGGCCGGCAATCGTGCCTTGCCAAATGGCGTGCGACAGCGCTCTTTCCTCCCTCTTCTTCGATCCTTTGCGAAGCAGAATCACGGCATCCAACCCCAATCTACGGATGAGTTTCGCAAGGCTATTCAGAACGCTCCAGAATGTCCCGAAAAGACGATTCCGGGCATTACTCTGGATATAGTAAAGAAGTACGTCTCCGACATCAACCATCTTCAACTACTTCAGTGAGGGACTCCGTTTGTTTTACAAGGGGCCGTCTCTCCCTTTCAGAAGTTGAAGCCAGACGGCTTAGAGCTTTGAGGTGTCTATTGCGTTTCCAGAAGATTGCCTAAGAACACAGAGGGGAACATGATATAGCTGCCACGGTCTGCAGAGCCTTGCTGCTAGACCTCTGGCCACTCTAGCTGGTAATCTTAGATATGTCCGTTTTTCTATTTTCTTGTGATCTTGGTCGATTCCAACCTTCCATCAACGACCTGCGTTCATAATTCTTGTATTTCCTCCTAGATCACTCTTGACTGGCTCCTTCGAACGATTGCACAGGGGGGATTTTCTATACCACCATGCCAATGACGACTCCCCTGCCTTCTCTGAATCACTTCAGCCAGCAACTGATCCATCTGCCCATCCGATGCCTACATCCTGTTTCACCTTTGTCGACAGTGTGTAGCGGCCAGGGTCAGGACGGAGTCGGGGAACGAGGACGGAGGAACCGGAACATCAAACCGCTGGCCAGCGAAGCAGAACCCGAGGTTTTTGTAAAGTCGCCCTTACCTTATGATAACCGAGCCTAGGTCCCGGAGGAGGTCCCGGAGGAGGCATAAAAGGGAACTATCCAAAGATGGTGTCTTGAATAAGAGATTCTGATCGACTTGTGCGAGGTAAACTCTTTTCCGCAAAGCAGTCGGTTGGAGGCCTCTGCTACTGCTGCTGCTACTGCATTATTCTTGCTTTCTGGACACAAATACACATCAACGACGAGAGTAATCTCCGTTGCTCGCTACGATGCTCATTGCCCCTACGTGATCGGGAGAAGTACCTACATCGTCGTAGTCACGGCCCTAGCCCATCGTCCTAGTCCCCATGAGGTCTCTTCTGGGACTTTTGACTCTCGACCCGTTTGGCCAAGACCATACTCCATCGTCGGAAAGGGGATTGGCGCGCCGCGCGGCGCCTAGGGGGGGTGTATATGTCTTCTTGACTGCCATCCGTTTCAAGGGATGTAATGACCCAGACGGACATAACCTCGGATATAGACCGAATGCCCGTAACACTTTCCTCCGAGCATGGTAGGGGGTGGGGGAGAAATGGTATATTCCTCTAGCATATGTAGGCTGGGAGGTGTCTTGTGAAGAGGTGTGTGTGTGTATGTGTCATTTATTAACCCCTCGTCTTGATAGCTGCTACTCCAGAAAAGGCTCATCTGGTAGACTTGGTCAAAGAGTGCGGTATAGAGTGTGGATCTTGATCATTTTTATTTACAACTCTATATTTGCCGGCCGGGGAAAGAAAATACGAGTCAGGGGAGAAAGAATATCATTTTTTCAAAGACCTTTTCCTCTCGAAGCGATAATACAGAGCAAGACTACTTGTCGCAAAGTGGTTGTCAAGGACCGGGAGAAGGAATAGAAGACGACACCGTTTGAAAGAGTCAATTCAAGATGACGACAGCACCGAAATTCAATTCAAGGACCGGAGCCTTCGAGGTCGCCCGTGCCTTTCCCGATGCCGTCAAGCACAAGACCATCATCGTCACGGGCGTGTCGCTCAACGGGTTGGGCATGAGCACCGCTGAAGCGCTGGCTTCACAGGCGCCGCTCCTCTTGATCCTGACGGGCCGATCGGCCAAGAAGGTCCAGGACGTGATCGACGTCCTGGCACCCAAGTATCCCGCGACCAAGTTCACCTTCCTGAACCTGGATCTGTCGTCGATCGCCCGCGTGCGCGACGCCGCCGCGGCGCTCCTGGCGAACCCGGACGTCAAGCAGGTCGACCTGCTCATCTGCAACGCCGGGGTCATGACGGTGCCCACACGCGAGCTCTCCGAGGACGGCAACGAGATCCAGTTTGCCACCAACCACATCGGCCATTTCCTCTTCACCAACCTCATCATGGACAAGTTGATCGCGTCCGCAAAGACATCTCCCCGCGGGTCCACCCGAGTGGTCGTCGTGTCCTCGTCGGCCCACCACTTCTCGCCCGTGAGGTTTTCCGACCCCAATTTCACAAAGACCCAGGCCGAGCTGCCCGAGGAGGACCGGGCCAACGCGCCCATGTTGGAGAGCTTGAAAATGAGCACGGAGGGGGTCTATAGGTATGGTTTTCTTCTTTGCTTTCCCCGTTGCTTGTGAGGGTCGATCATCCGTCGGAAACTATCTCAACGATAACTGGCTAGCACGACATCAATACTGACCCGATCCTTTCTTGAATAAATAGCCCCTACATCGCCTACGGCCAGTCCAAGTCTGCAAACTGTCTGCACGCTCTAGGCCTGAACCGCCGACTCCTCCAGAAGTTCGGCATCCGATCCTACGCCATCCACCCGGGCGTCATCTTCACGGACCTGTGGCGGCACACGGAGCAGGCGGTCCAGGACAACATGAAAGCCGGCGCCGACGCGGGTGCCTACGAGCTGAAGAATCTCGACCAAGGCGCCTCGACGACGCTGGAGGCGGCGCTCGATCCGGACCTCGCCGAGCCAGATACCGAAGGGAATAACTATTACCTGTCGGATTGTCAGCTGTTGGAGCCTGCCGCTTGGTGTCAGCGCGCCGAGGGGGCAGAGAAGTTGTGGGATCTCAGCGAGTCGATCGTGAAGCAGAAGTTCTCCTGGTAAACAAGCAAACAAGCAAAGAAGGTAGCTTGGGCCTTTTGATTCGTACAATCAAATAACCTTGCGAGAAGCCACTTGGGGACGACTATATGAGATATAGAACACCGATGGACACGATAAATCTACATATAGAAAACAATACCATGGGTTTTTTCCAAGAAAGTAATCCCTTGGGAAGCCAGCCATGACCGAGAAAAGCGCTCCTCTCGGGGTAGCCATGTACCTCACCACGGAAGATGGTATTTCCCGATATCCTCACGACCCACGACAAGTACCATCAGTTGTTTGATCGTCTGACCTTTGAGACGGAGGAGGACGCAAAGCATAACAATTTGTGCATGGAGCGCCCCTGAAGGAAGCTGCATGAGTACTCGGTACATGAGGACATAGGTATTTACGAGGTGGGCATTATCGACGACTAGTCCGATGATCCACCAATCCCCTTTACCCCCACAATTTCCCCCCCTTTGGGGTGCAGCTAACCTGATACGGATCGATCGACCGCCGGATGAGGAAGGGTAGGACATTCACTCACTCTGTACCGTACAACGACAGGACCTAAGTCTGATGGCAGATGGAGCGAGTGAAGAAGGCATGGTATGTTTTGAGAATCAAGCGTCGCTTTACGCGAGTTAGCTTTGGTATAAGTAGCACGAGGTATGAATCGCCGCCCGTGCCAGAAGGAAAAGAGAGTCCGTCGAAGGAGAAGGGATCAAATCGTTCGTTTCGTTCAGCGCGGTAACCTCATACCCTCAGAGAGGCTATCTTTACTCGGTATAGAAGACATTACTCGGATGCTGGCATCATCTAGGCAGGACCTTCTCAGCTGCCAACATACTGCAGGTCGATAACATAACATGGTCATTGGGCTTCTTCCATAGGATATTGTGGAAAAAGACTTCACATCTCCAAGGACAGGGACCTTACATAAAACACTAGTACAATGTCGTCGATAGGCGGTGACTCAGAGAGCAAATAGTACCCTACCACCGACCACCAGACAGTCCTTGTCCTGGAAAAAGATTGGCAGTTGTCGCCTGAACCGTTGAACCAATGGCCTCGCCCCCTTGTCTTCCTCTCCTGTACGTATATGTCTGTACGTGTCTGCTTTGGGAAACAAGAGCGCCTCTCTTGCCTACAGCACAAAGCGGAACCTAGGACCCTCATTCTCCTCTCCCGTTTCATTCCACTTTTGCGGCTCGTCGAGCGACGCGCCGCTGGACATCTCCACCACGGTCGGCGCCGCCACGACGGGCCCGTATCTGGCGTCCAACCTCCGATTCTCGAACAACAGCAGGGTGCGCAGGGTGAGGGCGAGGATGACGGTGAAGAACATGAAGGCGGCGCACACGGCCATGCCCTTGCGGTAGTAAGGTCCGTCCTCCTCGGGGAACAGGCGGGTCGAGATGAGTGAGGCGGTCTGCGCGATGAGGTTGAGGATCGTCAGGCCCATGCCGCGCTTGGTGTCGGAGCCTTGGTTATCTAGAGCACGAGTTGGTAAGTCTTCTCCGCTCGGAGCGCATACATTCCATTGAGAAACGGATTTGGGGAGACAGGGAGTCAAGATGATAATGATGAACTTACTCAGAACCCACGGCAGGATATTCGCCATTGTGGGGAAGATGGCTCCCGCGGCCAGAAACACTCCAAAGTATCTCACGGCCGTCGGCTTCGTGGCGGCGAGGAGAATGTAGCCGACTGTTCCGATCGTCGCCAAGGTCATGATGGTCACGCCGCGCTGCCGGGTCCTGTCTGTAATGTAAGTCGAGGCGAGGGTGGTGAAGAAGGCGAGAAGATACGGCGGTGCGGTGAGGCCCTGTGCGTGGATGCCGCTGAAGCCGATCTCGACCAAGATGGTGGGCAGAAACACCGGCAGGGAGGTGAAGGACAGGTTGGTGGAGAAGTACATCAGCTAATAGAGTAGCCAAATGGCAAAGTCAGTACGACACCCTCAGACCAGCATTGTGATCCAGTGGGAATTCTGGAGCCGGTAAAAAGAGTTATGGGGATGGCAAGGCAAGGCAAGGCACATACCGCCGTCAAGTAGTTCTTGTAATCAAAGAGTCCCTCTCCGATATCTTTCCACCTCAGATGGCCGATTCTCTGCTCTGACTCCATGCCAACCTGTCGCAGGCTCCTTGCCTTTGCCACCGCCCGCTCCTCTTCCGTGAGCACCTTGAGGCTCTCCGGGGTGTCTGGGAGGAAGAACCAGGTGACCAAGCCGGCGGCGACACTAGGTAGACCCTCGGCCACGAACAGGACCTTCCAGCTCGCAAAAGCCGCATGGCCAGAAGTGATTCCGTATGCGAGGACACCTGCGAAACAGGTGGCTAGGGGACTACAGCAGAACTGGATGCCGATGCGGAAGCCCAGCTCGCTGCGGTTGTAGAAGAATGAGAGGTAGTAGACGATTCCCAACGCAGAGCCAGCCTCGGCCATGCCCAGAAAGAAACGACAGGCCATCAAGCCCTGCCAGCTGGAGGCTGAAGCCTGGAGGGTTGCAACGAGTCCCCTAAATGCGTCCAAGTAATCAATATCAGACCCACAAAGCCTGCAACAATAGTTGGGAACCTATGCTGTGACATACCAGGTAGTGATGGCGGCTGTGGCACACCAGTGCGGTGGGAACCTCTTCCAGCAGAGGATGAAGGGCTCGAACACGATGAAACTGATATAGAAGATCTGCAATAGCCATGCGTAGCGGTTCGAGTCCAGATCGAGATCCTCTTGCATGCCGGCGATTTTGGCATTTCTGACAGAAGATGAACTTTTAGTCTTGTATCCCACTACAAGGAGAAGGGAAGAAACATACCCGATGTTGGAGCGATCGAGGAAAGATAGCAAGTCTAGGGAGACTCAATCAGCAAGCCACAGCTTCGGAAGGCTTTTCAACCCTCTGTATCACGAGAAGACGTACACATCATGCAAATGATAGGGAGGACGTGTAGGTCGAACTTGCGTACAACTCTCTTCTCGAGCTGGCGAGCATATTCGGTCGACGTAGAACCACCCTCCTCTACGGTCCCAATCTCGAGGTGCGGAGACTTGACATTTTCGACGCGCACTTCGCTCATATTGCCGTCCGCCTTGTGCACAGGACTGCTGATCGTGTCGCCTGCGGCCGGAGTCACCTGCGAAGCCATGTTTGTTGGCCTTTGCGAATAAGTGCTGAGAGAAGGACAGTGGAAAAAGGACTCTGTAGGTGGGCAAAAGGAATCCGGGGAATATCTGGGGAAAAGTTGGGATCAGAACAGGGAAGCGAGGGATGATATGCCTCTTGCAGCAGGGATTCCAACCCTCAATCCCGTGAGACCCTATTTGGTTCTTGTACAGGTGAACCAGCTCGTATTCGGTTGGTCTCTATGCCTGTGGCCAGAACGACTACTCGGTTGATGGTGGCGATCTCGACCCGAGCTGGATTTCCCGAATGCGACTGAGATACAAAGATTCGGCAAATGTGGAGACGACGAGGATTCGGCTCTCGAAGACATACAGATTCAATCGACCCAAGCCTTTCTCGGCCAGGGCTTTCTCGTCAATCGTATGAATTGCCAAGGGCCGTGCCTGATATCCCCCTCGATCTTTCACTCTTCAGATCTGAGTTCCTCGCCCTGGACACCCCCAGAAAGATGGACGCTGACTTGGATATCGACCGAACTGGTCTGGTCCCGAATCACGGTGGCCCCAACGTTCTGCCCGCCTTCGCTCTCTTCTCAAGGTTACTCAGATTCGCCAGCCGGCATAATAGGATTGCTATCACAGATGGGACCACCGGATACCATGCCTCACATATTCAATTGCTGACGGATATCCTCCACCTCCGCAATGTGCTTGAAGAATCACTCCATCCACAGGTGTTTTCGAGGCTCCAGATCCAACATGAAGGGCCAGGACAGGAGGTGTTTGTCAATATCATCGCGTCTGCAGGCTACGAGTTTGCAGTGGCCATGCTCGCGGTTCTGGCAGCTGGCGCCGTACCAGTCCCATTAGGTGAGCAAAGCATCTTCTCCCTCGGTGTTGCTTATTTCGTTCGACAGCAATCCAGTCACTGACCATGGACACTTTGCGCCTTCTAGCCCCTGGTGTTCCCCTTCAAGAAGCTTGCTATTTTGCCAACAAGTCCCGGGCCGATGCCGTTCTGGCCTCGTCGACTTCGCTGCAGACCGGGAGATCCTTGGAGGAAGCGATCAACCAAACCACCAATGCGAACTTCAAATGCATTGAGATCGAGCCACATATTTACCAGAAGCCACTTCAACCGACCGACATTGTCATTTCGTCGAACCTCGCTCTCGACCTCAATGGTGCCGGTCTCGTCATCTTTACCTCCGGGACAACAGGTCCCCCCAAAGGCGTGGTGATGCGTCGGTCAAATTTCATCGACTCTGCAGATGAAATCGCCGATCATTACGGCTTGGGGCTTGACGACGCTGTGCTTCACCTGATGCCTGTTCACCATGCAGCTGGAATTGGGCTGTCCTTCTCTCCATTCCTGTATGCTGGAGCTCGCGTGGAATTCCGGTCGGGCAGTTTCAACCCGGCACAGTTGTGGCAACGATGGAGAGAGGGCGGGTTGACCTTCTTCACCGGCGTACCTACCATGTACGCCCGCCTGATGCAGTACTTTGAAACGCACCTGAGTAAGCTTCCAAGTGCGCAGCTCAATGAGTACCTGACCGGTTTGCGGAGTATGAGAGGCCTCCTTTGTGGCACCTCAGCCTTGCCATTGCCACTACAGGAGAAGTGGGTTAAATTGACAGGCGGCATGAGGTTGTTGACGAGGTATGGAGCCACGGAGTTTGGGCCGGTCTTCAAGATGCCATGCACGGCGTCAGATGCTCCAATGGTACGACTTGATTACCATCGTCCCTTGACCATGGTTAAGAGATCCGGCTGATTGATTTGATACTCTTAGGACTCGGTCGGAACACTCACACCCGGCGTCGAGGTAAAACTCTCTGAAGGCGATGAAGGAGAAATCCTCGCTAGAACTCCGTTCATGTTCTCGAGGTGAGTACATGTTCTTCATATCCGGACAAGTAAACTGATAGAGCAACCAGATACCTGTTCGACCCAGTGGCAACGGCAAATGCCCACGACGCCGATGGGTATTTCAAAACAGGAGACATTGCCCGGAAGGTCGGGCCTTATTATTTCATTCTTGGGCGGCAGTCGACTGATAGTAAGTCGTTTACTCAAGATTTCTTTCTCAACCTCCTCTCGCAAGTTCCGGGCTTGACCTCTGACGCTGTTGCAGTCATCAAATCCGGAGGGTACAAGATTTCGACCTTGGATGTGGAACGCGAACTGCTTTCTCTGAACTACATCGGCGAGGCTATGGTGGTAGGCGTCGACGATGCCGAGTTTGGACAGCGAACCGCAGCTGTGGTCACTCTGAATCAGAACGTATGTCCCACCATGTATGACGATGGCAGAGAGACTCCGCTGACACAGGATATATCAGTGGCCGGATCCCTCCAAACAACTGACCCTTGAGAAAATCCGTCGCGACTTACGGGATCGACTGTCATCGTACAAACTTCCAACCCTGCTCCGAGTCGTTCACGATCTTCCCAAGACCGCAACCGGAAAAGTGTCCAAGAAGATATTGGGACCTCAGTTGTTTCCCAAGAACGGGCACAGAGACATACAGATCTGGAGCAGTGCGAAGCCTGCGCTCGCGTCGAAACTATAGGGGATTGTGCTGCTGCTAGATACAGGATAGAGTAGATTTAGAGACAAAGGTTGTTACTTTGCCAGAGATATCTACCAAAGGGCCTCTGGAGACGGTTTCAGTCCAGTTCGATACATGGAGATGTCATTGATAGTATGGCAAGATTCGTAACAGAAGACATTGTAACAAGACTTTTCCTCCCCACATCTCCAGAGTATAGCGTCTTGTACTCTCTTTACCTGTTCTGGGTCTCAAGCGAGGAGAAGAGGTCTGTTCTGGCTTCGGGTCTTGTGTTGATAGGTCGATTCGTCGCTTCGGCTCGGGAAATTCGTTCCAACATCAACATTTGCCGAATATCGCTTGCTTCCACTCTGCGCCATATTCGGTTTGACACCTGACGGTGCAGGAATGTCGAATCCAGCCAGCTCCTTTACCCGTGTCGACCCAGAATGTGGGCTATTGATGGTCGTATTCCCGAAGTGGTCTGCTCGTTCACGCCATCGAAGAGGTCTGTATGAGCCAATCTGTGGAAGGGCAACAGTGACAAATTTATATGTGACTTGAAACAATACATTAACCACCGTCTCTCCAGCTCTGAGGCACTCTGCAGAACGACAAGGGATCTACAAAGTCAACCCTGTATAAACCGGTCGCAACCATGACGGCCTTTCCAGACAACCTCAAACCGGCAAACCCTCAAGGTCCAGACTGTCTGGCACGCGAGAGAGCAAGTTCTTCGCTACCAGTCCAGGAGCTGGCACAGCACCTGTTCGGACGAGATGGGTTTCTCGAACGCCAACAGCGCATTTTGGAGGCGTTACAAAAGGAGCCTGTCTTTTCCAAAGAATCACAGCAGCATCTATCGCGACAGGAACGGTTTGAGCTCGGCCTGACACGGGCAAAGTGTCTGCGACGCATGGCGGACCGGCTGAAGTGGGATCAAGACGACTATCTAATGTAGGTGCTGCTACGAGTTTGTCTATTCATCTTTCGTTCTTTGGAATGTCGTGACACTCACCAGTCATACCGATCTTCAGGGCGTTGTACTTGGTGGACGACGTCAATCCATTCTACGCCCACACGAAATTGTTCACCAATACGATTCGGGAGCAAGCAAGTGACGAGCAGTTGGCTTACTGGATGCCCAAGATTGAAAGCTGGGAAGTGACAGGGGGTTATGCACAGGTGAATCAAGTCTCTTGACATTTTTGGTGCGGATGAGGACTGTCACTGATGATGCTCACACTCATCATCTTTAGACCGAGCTCGGCCACGGCAGCAATGTGAGAGGACTTGAACTGGAGGCGAAGTGGGATCCTGTGACGAAAGAGTTCATTCTCAACAGCCCGACTTTGACCTCCAGCAAATGGTGGAACGGGTCTATCGGTATCACAGGAAACCATGCCATCGTGGTGGCTCAACTCCTGCTTCCCACAAAGTCCTCGTCCAGCGACAAGACGACGGGCTACACCTCCTACGGTCCGCATCCTTTTGTAGTGCAGGTTCGATCTTTGGGGACGCACAAGCCCATGGACGGAGTCGTCATTGGGGATATAGGGCCCAAGTACGGATACATCACCATGGACAATGCATACATTCTGTTCGATCACTACAGAATACCTCACTCGGCCTTCCTGAGTCGTCACGCCAAGGTCGACCCGGACACGGGCGAGTACAGCAAGCCCAAGGTCCGCGCGCTCATCTACGGCAGCATGACCTTCTCCCGGTCCGTCATCGTCATGCAGGCAAGGATGGTGCTCGCCCGCGCGGTGACCATTGCCGTTCGCTACTCGGCGGTCAGACATCAATTCTCAGACCGTGACGGAGGAGACCCGAGTGGTCCAGAGGTCCCTGTCCTCGACTATCAGACCGTCCAGATCAGAGTCCTGCCCTTGCTCGCCACCATGTTCGCTCTCCACTACAGCGGCCAAGCCATGGGCGACCTCTTCTACCGCACACGGACGAGTATCGGCTCGGGGGACTTTAGCGAGCTGGCCGACCTCCACAACATGTCGACGGGGCTGAAGAGCCTGTGCACCGGCCTCGCTGCCGACGGGATCGAAACCTGCCGGCGCGTGCTAGGCGGGCATGGCTTCGGTGGCGCGAGCGGGATGATCCAACTGAACAACGACTACCTGTCGAAACCGACGGTGGAAGGCGACAACTGGATGATCACGCAGCAAGTCGCCGCCTACTTGATCAAGAAGATGACTGCCGTGGTCGAGAATCCCGAGGCGGAGTCGGCAGACAATACCGAGAAGAACTTGCGGAGCTTTGTCAAGGCAGTAACTCCTCCTCGGGGCTCAGGGCAGAGTGTCTGTCCCTTTGACGTGCTAGGAAGCGATCAGGCACTGGTCGATGCCTTCCAATGGAGGGCAGCAGCACTGGTAAGATCTCTCCGCTCTCTCTCCCCTCGACAGTGCATTTCTTTCCGGCAGACTAACCAAAGATATCTCACCCATACAGACATACCGAGCCTACGAAGCCAGAGTGGTCCGAAAGGAAAAGTGGAACAGCCTTTTGATCCAGCTACACAAGCTGGGACTAGGTGAGTCAACCTTCGACCCTCACCCAGGCATTATCTGAAGCTCACATCCCATTCCTAGCACAATCCCAAGCGAGAGTCGTGGGCCTCTTCTACACCGCCGTCCAGAACACCAAAGACATGTCACCCGAGTCGAGAGGCGTACTGCGTGACCTGTTTCGGCTTTTCTGCCTGTACACGATGGACAACGAAGCGCGCGAATGTGAGTTTGAGCCCCCCTTGTGCAGTTAAAACACCTATTTAACCTGAAACACACCGAATCTTGACCCGTTCTCCCTGCTCTAGTCCTCAGCACCAGCGCCATCAGCACCGACCAGATGGACGCGATCTCCGAGACGATCAAGGGCCTCCTGGTGCAAATCCGTCCGCACGCCGTCAAGCTGGTCGACGCCTGGATGATCCCGGACTACCTCCTCGACAGCGCGCTCGGGCGCCACGACGGCAGAGTGTACGAGGACCTGTTCAACCGCGCGCACCGCCTGAACCCGCTGAACAGCATCACGTATAATCCGCGGTACTGGGAGGACGAGCTGGTCATGGGCGCAAAGGACTACGATCGGGGGAAGCGGCTGAGTAAGCTCTGAAGAGGATAGCTCACTAGGTATACATATACATCGCTTCATGAGGAAAGTGAGTATTCGAGATAAGAGAGAGAAGCCGGTCACGGCTGGGGAGTGTAAATGCTCAAGGTAACGAGCTGCCATAGAATAGACCGAGTTACAAAAGACATTCCTTTCGGCAAAACATTGACTTCTCTCGCCAAATTGACTGGCCAAGATAAAGCTTCGTTGGTCTTGACATGTCCTTTGCCTTGTCTCATGAACTTGGAACTATTCCTTCTGCGTAGGGAGGGCACGACATTTCCTGGTTTCCCGGACGACAATCTCAAGCAGGTAGGTCCCCCAGCTATCTTGAGTCTCGGTGGACAATCCAACAAGCCGATGTTGTTTGTCTCGATCTTCGCCATCGACAGGGACAGACTCGGTTTCGCTTCAAGCATCTTCTCCCTATCTCACGAGTACTGATAGCATCAAATGATGACCTCTGGCTTTCCCCACCGCTCACTGCTCACTGCTCATTGCGCCCCAAAGCTTTGCTACTTCACGGCATCTCGGCTAGTTCAAGCGGCCTCTCTCCGGGTCTCCCATGACCAAAAGTCCCGAAAGTTGCCATCGAGCTGCGACATTCGGGAAAACTTCCACCGTCTTCAACCGGTCGAGACCCAGTCATTGCCGATAGCCACCCCCCCGGTTTTCCTCCCCTTTTGTCCTCGAGCCCTAACTTGGTGGATCCCGACCCGTGCCCGGGGTAAATGGTGGGTGATGGAGATGGAGAGATCTGTCACGCAGTCCCTTCTTCCAGCCCAGCCTTACCGCGTTCGCCCGCATTGGATGGTCTAGTCTGTGCCCTGCATGGCGGCACAGCGTCACTAACCGGCGAATGGTGCGAGGGTCTCGTGGTTCAACGGCCAGCGTCCCCCGAGACTCTATCCAGTCTTCCAAGGTCTGAACTGGATCCATATCAAGGAATCAAACCCGATCAAACAGAATCACCCATGTTTGTCGCCATTCTTCGGCATCGTCTGGCATTCAGTCGGCAGTCTGAGGGAATTTCATGACAGACGCCATGGAGCAGACATCATCCGAGCCAGCTGTGTTCCCGTCCGTCCCAGCGTCTTCCTTGCAAGACGGATTCTCGGGCGATGAGCCTTCGGGCGAATTGGTGAATATTCCAACGGTTGAGGCCGATGCAATGTCAACCGCAAAGGATCAGCCTGGCCGTTTGCACCAGGCGCGGAGACCTCGATGTCGCAAAGCCTGTGTTATCTGCAATAGGAGAAAGGTCCGCAGCATCCGAGCAAGCCTTGTCCTTTTGGCACCAACCATACTGACTGGTGATCCTTGTTTCTTCGATTCAGGTTCGATGCGATCTCGCTGAACAAGGCTCGGGGCCCTGTACCAACTGCCAGTCGCAGGGTTTGAAGTGCTTGTAAATATCCCCGACAGCAAGCTCTTCCTCTCCTGCATTTCGTGCCATGCTCCCGCAATACCTTTTCTTTCCCTTTATGAAGCCATCCATCTGCTGTTGTGATCCAGAAATCTGACTCAAATCTCGTCTCATCACAGGCCGCATCAACGACGGGCATGGCGCACAGCTTCCAAGAATACGTCTGCTGCCCAAGTCAACGTCAGCCGACCGGCTCCCTGTCGAACTCAGTCATACACCCACCCAACTGGCCTGGAGCATGGCGACGGCGATCTGAACTATCAGTCTCAAGACTTGGGCAGCCGCAGCGATATAGGAATTGAAGATCGGGATGAGGTTGACGATGCAAACGATGAACCATCGACTTCCATACAAACAACATGTGGAGATGCCGACAACCAAACCAGTCCAGGCGCGTACAATGCAACGACGTGGCCACAGACAACAAGACGCAGATCCACCGTCTCAATGGCCGCGGCTGCATCGACTCCTCAAGCCATACTCACGCCCACGGGTGGAGTTGTAGGTCGACCGGTCTATCTCGAGAACGAGATCGAGTTCCTCGAAAGAGAGACTGAGTTGATGGAATCGTCGGCGCCGACATCACCTCCCACAAACTCGCGACCCGAGGTTGACCTCGCCTTTCTGCGCCTCTACAGGGCGTTTGATCTCCCCACCCGGGCTATCAGAGACAGCCTCGTGAGCAGCTTCACCGTATATTGCAGTCCGTGGATGCCTGTGATCGAGGCGGAGGAGCTCAAAAGTATTGGCCGGGGAGCCTGTGAGGTCCAGACCCGGCACAGCAACCAGGGAGAAAATACCGTGTCCCTCCTGCTCACCCAAGCGCTCTTCGTGGCGGGGAGCCGCGTACAATCATCGCGCTTCTCGTTCAACAGCTGTAGCGAGTTCTACAACCGAGCCAAAGCGCTGTATTTTGCCGAACACGAACTTAACCCACTCACCGTCATCCGCGCCCTGTGTCTGCTCCAGTGGTACAACCCAAACGGACCCGAGTTTGTCTCCATCCATTCCAGTGTCTCCTGGCTACGACTGGCCGTGGGGTTGGCTTTTCAGATCGGTCTACATCGAGAGCCGGATCCCAGAAACCCAGATTACAAGCTCCGCCGAAGGCTATTCTGGACGCTGGTAGTAAGTGTTTGCTCCCGGATTGTTGCATTCCCGCGATTTGTCACTGACCAACATGTGGTAGGCACGCGACGCGCTTCTATCAGCCTCCCAAGGCCGACCTCGCTCCATCAACCTCAACGACTGTACCGTACGATGGCCCACGCTCCATGATTTCCCGGAAGACAACAAGCACGCTCGGCTCTTCCTGAGCTATGTCGACATATGCTGTATTCTGGGCCGTTTAGGACAGGCGGCCCTGCCTGGAGGGCACATTGGGTCGCTCTGCGTTGGCGTCGGCCGAGACCTGTACAGATGGAGGAGCCAGCTGCCGTCGGATCTCCAGCTAGACGGTGCCCGCGACTTCGATTTCGAGACCCGGCAATTGCACATCCCTTACTTCACAGCCATCTCCATACTATATGGTCCAGGTCCTGCGGTCCAAAACTGCTCGGTCGCAGCCATACTGGCCTCGTCGTGCGTTGCGCGCATCTTTGAGGATTTCTTGGCCCGCGACCTGCTCCGCTACCTCAGTCCCATCCACATCTTCTACCTCTTCACGGCGGGCCTGCCGCAGATATCAGGCCACAAGATCCCGATCCTGAGAGAGGCGTCCAAGAGGGAATTCAAGATGATCCGCTACTCCCTGTTGGAGATGAGCAAGACCTGGCACTCGGCTCACCGTCATCTAGGGTCGCTCAATAAGCTGTTGTCGGCGATGAATCGCAGCAGCGCTGCAGGGACGTTTGCGTCCAAGCGGAACATGGCATTGCTTGGGCGGAACCACAGGGATTCCAGCCTCACTGACCAGCTGTCGCTCTTTGAGCGGCTTGGTGTGGAGTTGTGTCCAAAGTGCGATCTTGTTGTCGGATTGACGTCCTCAAGCTGCGCGCTTCCGGCACAAAAGGCCATGAACAGTGGGCGCCGCGATTCCCTGCTTCACACAGCCGGCACGGCTGTTGCTGCTGTGGTTTCCTCTTCTTCGTGGTCGAATGTGGACGATGCCGCTGATGTCGCCGATGCTGATAGTATCGCTTCGACGGAGAGAGGAATCGATCGGACCGACCAGGGATGTGAGAGAATGTATTACCCGAGCGACACCTTCCAACTGTCACCTTCGACCGTACCCATGTGGGGAGAGTGTGATGAAATACGTGCCATCGATATGGACGGAGAGAGGCACGGAACCGGTCAAGAGCCCGACTCGACTGGCATCGACCACTCCGCGTTGACGATGCTTCCACCACCCACGACTGCCTCTCCTGTCCCTGAAGCGGCGAGCAGTTACGATCGCGACTCTCCAGGGCACAGAAAACTTCTCGCCAAACAACGTGAGAGTCACTTCTCATCTGATTACCTAGGGCGGTACCCGTCGACAAATTTGCACTCGAACAACGACCTGGGCGAAGAAGCTCTGACAGACAAGGAGGCGCAGAGGAGATTAAATAGTACCGTGGAGGTTACGTCTCGTAGTCACAGGTCGTATGTTCGTACAAGTTCAGCTGCGCAAGTGGACATTATTCAAGAGCCCCATGGCGGAGTTCCGTCGTCCGCAACAAGCCACAGTCACGGTCACATTCATCCTCACAAGGGCTCAGCTACTCCAGGGATTCCCAGAAGTCATGCCGAGATTCGCCGTGCGCAACTCCAGCACCAGAACCAGCACCATCGACAGCACGGCCACGGCCATTTGCACGAGCACGAGCACGGGCACCACAGCGACTTCTCGAGCGCAACCATGGAGAATCACGGCGGAGGCGGGAGCGGTTACACAAGAATCCCCCTTGCGGCGACACCGACAGAGGATCCTCTCGAGCGCAACTCCGTG
Source organism: Fonsecaea nubica (assembly GCF_001646965.1). Taxonomy (NCBI): domain Eukaryota; kingdom Fungi; phylum Ascomycota; class Eurotiomycetes; order Chaetothyriales; family Herpotrichiellaceae; genus Fonsecaea; species Fonsecaea nubica. The sequence continues at coordinate 233,347 of NW_019173720.1, forward strand.
TATCAATCCGCCAACGGCAGCAACGGCGGAGGGTTTTTCGGGATAGATATGGGAGGTAACGACGGCTTCGGTGGCGACGAGATGACACTCGACGCCATCCTCCTCGAGTCGGACCGCAGCTGGGTCATGCAGGATTGGGACAGTGGGTATTTCTAGGCCCGCATGCTCGCCATTCAGTCTCTCAATGTACGTAAAGAACGGGGATTCTGGCATGACTTGGAGGGTCATTTGAGTGTACCTTGTAATGTATCTCGCATCTTGTGTCTTGTCTGGTATTCGGTGGCAGCCACTCGAGAGATATCGTAATCCGTACGTACAGATGAGCAAAGCGTCCAGAAGCCCAGAAACCATCCACGGATGACCCCATCTATTTTACTGTTGGGCCGGCATGTTCAGGAAGCCAGGAGCGGGCGGGTGTCGGGGGGTGACAGCTCCCAGCCTGTTGCCTGGCTATTGGTCCAGATAAGCTTTTCCGCAGTCGCCACAGCGCACATATATATATGACATACCCCAAAATAAGCCCAGGAATTGTGTTCGAATAGTGTAGTGGTTATCACGCGTTGCTCACACCTTTGAGCCTTTGATCCGACGAGGTCCCCGGTTCGATCCCGGGTTCGAACATATTTATTTTATTTTGGTACTCACATTTTTTTTTGGCTCTGCATGCGTTCATCAATTCATTCATTATATATCTCTTCTCTATCTTGGTTTATCTTGTCTTGTCTCTTTCTTTTCCTTTTTTTTTTCTGTTGACAACTCCGTTGCTGGGTTTGTGAAGAGTATAACTCATGAATGAGCGTTACTAGCTAAAAAGCTATCTGTGCATACACTAAATTTTCTTGTTGGGAAAACCCTCTACGCTAAAAGAACTCAAATGTCACTTTGCTCTTTGCACTGTGAATGTATGTCTGTATATCAGACTCGTTCACAAGACATAAATAATATGCAACAGTGACAGTGCTCAGTTGATAAACACAATGTTGGGTCGAAGTTCAAGAATACAACGCCCTGTCAGGTCTGCACTGCACCGAGGCCCATCTACTCCAATAAGATACTCTCAGAGGCACCCTGGTCCATTCATACCACATACATACGTCACTTTGAGCATGCCCGTGCTGCAATGAGACGCAAACCTCGTGACCGTCTCATGACCGCCTCGTGAGTGCGTCCAGGGGTGACCGAATCTGGACGAGGTGCTTGATTGCCTGCTTGCCTCCTTTCTGGATGTTGCCTCGACGAACGAAATTGCTGGTGGTGCGGTACCATAGGAACATGCAAATATTCAATCAAACCTCCTTGATCTTGCCGGCATCAAGATTTCCAAGACAGAGACAGAGGCGCTACAAACACCCTACGCGATACCCGGCATTCAATCCCCTGCGATGCAAAACACAGGGAGATCTTTGGATAGGAACCCAGACTTGCCTGAGTGGGAAGTAACCGAGTGATATTCCCGGGGCACATCTCTCTGAAACGAGCTCCTCTTTCCCCTTCTGGGACTCTGGAGAATCCAGATTCAGCGAGATACTCCGCCAAAGCCAGGTTTTCTCAGGGAGACGAACTATCCGTGATTGCTTCGGCACGGTACGAATCGTCGCGGGGAGAAGTCATGTCAGGTACACATACATACACATACAGAGACCCTCGTGTACCGTCAGGTATGGCCCTACCTGCTACCGACCTAGGAAGGGATGTTCGAGGTAGGACTCGTATGGATATCGTCGCCCAGCGATGGGATGCATTGCCACGGACCCTCCCTCCCTCCCTCCACATATCCAGCCCTCCGTCCCCTCCCTCTTTGTTAAAGACCCTTGCAGCCACCCACATACAGACATACATCCCCACCGACGAGCAAACAAGGGAGAAAATCGGATGGATGTCTCCCGCCGGCGGGAAATCACAGATATGGACAGGTACTTTGGACAGAGGTGGTTTGTGGCTTAAGAGGAGGAGAGAGGAGTCCGCTTTTTTGTGGGCACGCAGATTTTGAGCACGAGCGAGCACAAGACAAGGATGGGCATGAACCTGAATACGAGCACGAGTACGAGCACGAGCAAACCCGTTCATCTCTCCTAATGGTGATTCTGGTGCTGATGCTGATGGCGATGTTGATACTGCAAGACCAGTCAAGTCGAGCTACTGAGAGGTCCAGATCACGAACAAGCCAACGCACCAACCAACCAGCCAGCCAGTTAACCAGCCAGCAGCATACCAGTCAGCCAGCTAACCAGCCAAGAAACCTTTACAGGCCACATGGGACAAAAGGGGAAGAGAGACTATGTACGTACATATGGACATCGCCCTTGCATCCCCATAAAATATGGTATTTTCAGAAATCCCAAAAAAAAAAGAAACCTTCGCAGCCCAGCGCGCCCTGGTATGCTCCAGACATGTCGATCTCCGAGTATGAGGTTAAGGCACTCGATATGGCTGTAGGTAATATCGGTAGCGGAAACCCCCTAGTGCCCTTCCCCCTTTGTAGCCTCACTGTAGGAGAAAATTAAGAGGCACAGAGAGAGAGAGAGAGAGTGGGGAACAATCACCGCCCAGTTTGGAATCGCATTTCCGCGCCCCCAACATAAAGTTTTGGCAAAACTTGCGCCTGTAACGGAGATGGCTGAGCTCTTTCTCCTTCCCCCCCAAAAAACTCAATTTCATGGTTTGATAATTTCCTAGCGGTGAGTATGTTTGTCCTGTTTATGCATGCATGTATGGAAGTTACAACTGTCTCCACGCCCCAAGACTAAAAACGGGCCCTCTGTCTCCCTCCACTTTGGTGCTTGGTATTTGAGTTCACGGCAGTCTGTTCCGGTAGTGTAGAGGGAGACAGAAAGGGGTTGGAGCTTCCTCCCTGGTTCCCACTTCGCACTTCGAGCAACTCTATCGGCGATCTAAAACTTGTAAGCTTGTGAGCTTGTGAGCTAGAAGAAATCAAGGCCTTTCAGTTATGCGAGGTAAAATATATCGCGTATGGGGAGGAGGGGGGAGTGAGTAGAGTTCTGATGAATGTTGTTGCCTTTTAAATACTGTTCTGTTGAATTGATTCCCTCGATCGACAGGAGATCTGGACCGCCCTGCCAGCTCCGCCTCCAATGATTGAAAGTGGGAAGAAACCCGCCTCATTCCAAGTTCCAGGACATTGCGGACAATGCGGACATTGTGGAAGTTGCATCGTCCTCTGCTCACGCGGGACCAATTGAAAGCCTCTCCTTCCTTACTGAGGCATAAACTTCATCCTTAGCCCGTGATTAACTTTCCTCTCACAAGGTTTCATAGGACGCAGATCGATGGGAAGAAAAGTCCGTGCCAGCTGATACCACGTGTATCTCAATGGAAAAGAAGGCCTTTAAAAAAGGTAAAAGGAAAAAGGAAAAAGGAAAAAA